>NC_138768.1:563708042-563830542 GCF_965119305.1 Pelophylax lessonae
ACAGTAATCCAAATCTGCATAATTCTAGGACAGTGGTTTAAATAAGTTTGAAGCCATTAGAACAGCATGAAGATCAGGTTAAAATTATTTTTGAAGCACTGGTCAGCAATGGCAGCCTCCACACATGTCAAGAAAGGTTTCCTTTAAATTTTATTGGATGGACAGTGGATTACACATCCCTATACTAACCGGGTAAGCTGATGAAGATGATGAACGATGAAGCCAGATGTGATATTTAGCTTCCTTTAATGTCCTTTGAAGTTTACCTGTGCCTTGCCCATGCAGGGCAGCTCCATCAGCAACTTTTACATCCCTTACTTTTGCACTACAGTACTCTGTTCTGCCATCAGGAGTGCAAAGTTATACTGTGTAGTTCCATTAATTAGTGCAATCCTAAGAGCATTAAAGGGGCCCGGGCAATGGAGTGCACTGGGGCCCTGCCTACACAATCACCCACTAGAATAAAAATGCAAATCAATTAATAAGGCAATATTTGTTGGTACAGTAGTGCCAAACCTGGAAGCTGGGTCCGGTGAACACACACACATGCAGGTATCCGCCCAGTACTACCACTTCTACAAGCTGACGTACAGGTACGTCGGTTTGCGGGAAATGGTTAAATGCTTTCTATGAATAAAATCAAACTTGGTATTTTAAGTACGGTGATATTTCCCTATTGTACTGTGCTTGCCCAGGATGAAAGCACAGTGCACAGTAAAACTAATCTGATCTGCTTGTAAAATGACCTGTGTGTATGAGCCCTTTGAGTGTAATAGATGCTTTAAGTTGCAGCCTTCTGTATTCAACAAACCTTGTTTTTTTTCTAGCTGTGCGATGCTACTGAAAAAGAAGGATCGATAAGAGGAAATTACATTAAACTGAACAAAAGCCAAATAAATAATTTTCCATTTCATACAGTATTTTTACAACATGAGCTTGCACAGAACTTCACTGGTATTTTTTCTCTGTCGATATTTAATTGGATTATTTTTACACAAAATACGGAGCGAGAACAGATGTGCTTGATTACATATTTACTGAAGTTGATAAAGTGCAGACCTCCCATTCTCTGTTTGCAGTACAACAGGTCTGTTTGCAACTAAACAGTCATCTTTTTTTTATATATAGGCAAACCTTACATATTCAGTGATTTTTGCACAATGGGACTGCTTATAGAGTGATCATACCATGCATGATATGTAAATAATTACAATGGAAGAACAATATCTAACATCAGACAGAATAAATCAAAAAGATCAACCTCTTTCCAAATTTTGTTTTCCGGAGGAAAGCAAAAACAGGAATTCGTAAGTGAACTTTTCCAGGGAAAAGTCACTAAAACATTTATGAACAGATATTATCCAAAAACATGTTACATAGGGCCTAAGTCATTAAACCTCCAGCCTAACTTTGCTTTGGCTTGTTTCTTTCTCGCCGCATTCCAATTAATTAACTCCTGCAGTGGCGAATTAGACAGCGTGACAGCAACAGTGAATTCCGCCTTCAGCGGCCTTGAGCTACGCTGAATTGGACGATCGCGGCTTGTCAAATTCTCATACTTATGTCTATGTGCACAAAGCAGTCTCCCATAGCAGCGTGGTCTAGTGGGTGTGTGCACATATACTCTGATTCAGGCATCTCCCTCTGCCGTAGGTTTGAGGCTGACCATCTCCACCTAACTTCTTTTGTGTATTATTTTTGTTTATTTAAAAACTCTGACGGATTGGATCATTTATATTGCTACAAAATTTACATCACGTACATACACTGTGAAGCGATTGCAAACTTACATTATGTACAGCAATTTCATAATTTCATCTTTGTCTAGATTCAAACTCATGCTTGCACGGTGCAGAGCAAAGCATTCTAACCACTACACCACTTTAGGTACACATTAAAAACTCACACTTTTTCAATGCTCTTCTTCCTAGATTCCCTACAATGTTCAGCATTTTAGCTATATGTGCATTTTAGCCTTAACACGCTCCTTTCTTTTTACCAAACAGCTCTATTCTGCAGAATAGCTAAGTGCTTTGCAACTTAACTACAGTTAACAACGTCATGCAACGTCATGGTTTCAAAAACCTACACTACACTTGGATCTCTTTTCACTATCTTTTTTGTTTGTATATTCTTGGGGGGGGGGGGGGGGGGGCCCTACATAAATATACAGTTAAAATTGTGTTTGTTCCATTAGTACTCTATATGAGTGTGGTCATATTTTTCTGGAGCTGCAATTGTTTACACATTTACCATGGTTGTTCAATTTCAGGAACAACAAACATATATGTGTCTGGTATTGGACTCTCTCCATATTTTAACAACACCAACCCCCATAGTCCAACACTACACTTTGCCTCACACCTCAACACAACACTGTCCCATCCCTACCCTACATTCCAACCCCTCACATCACCAGTATAAGCAGCATGGTAAGTGCAAAGCCCCGGCATTGGCAGCTTAAGTCTGTAGCCACCCACAAAAAAAATAAAGACATGTTCCGTTCAAAATTATTTATTTTTCATGTAATTACAGCATAAGGAGGGATGCAGCAAGGTAATATTGACAGTCTCCAGTCCCTGTGCCTTTATTGTGCCAGCCCACGATCTTTGCTCCATGGCTACATTAGGCAAAGATACGGGATTAAGATATCTTGAGCAAGTTCATGCAGAGTCGAGAAGCAATTTGGCACCTCTACCAGCTCTTAGAGGACAGGCATGGCCAGGTTGCTGTTCAGCTTCCAAGCCACTTCTGAAGTTCCAGGGTGTTCATGTTGGTGATCGAGGCCAGTTCTGGGCTTGTGCCTCCTAAAATATCCACTGACCACAAATGAAGATGAGTGGAGTCCATGAAGGTGGGTTTCTACCAGCTACAACCGCAAGCAGTACCACTCCTGGAAAATTAAAGCAAAGGATAAGCCATTTCATCATGACAATCACATCTTACTGCCAGCTTGCTTCATTTTTTACTTCATTTATTTTCTACATCACGAGTGAAATTACATATTTTCACACAACTTACACAAACCAGAAATAATGAATGCAAACATTTGAATACACACCTGTGACGCCAGACAGCCCATCACCAAAGGCTTCTCAAGGTATCATGATTCCAATCCAAGATGTCCAGATTCAGCAAAATGATTACACCATAAGATACCAAGCAGCCTTTAATTTTGTCAATAACTACACAGGTGGCACAGACACAACTAAACACCTGCCAGGTCTTCTCATCCCTCTCCACTATTTACAATACACACATGTTTCTGGTTTGAGGTGCGTGTTCTTGCTCAAGTAACACAGTTTAGGAATGTTGACTACACTTTATCTAGAATGGCAAGTGTCATTGGCAGATGATAATTACCATCTGTCTCCCTGTGAGTAACAACTCTGCAAAGTAGCAAGTTAATACACATGCCGTATCCCGAGCGGTTACAGTACTTACATGTAAAGTGGCTATTGACCAGGGCATTCCAGGTGGCAATCCCTGCAGTGGTGCAGTGCAAATACAGCGCAAAGAATACTAGTGAAACTAAAATATTAATAGTGGTGATGAGATTCTAGGATGCAGCTGTTCATAAATAATGGATTCCCAAAATTCACAAATGCAAAAACAATATCACAGCGCAAACCAATAGTGAATCATATACAAAATAATTGGGGTTCTACTAAAAGGCTCATAAAATGCACCGTGCAAATATGTGCAGAGGAGGCTGAAGTGTAGAAACCATAAGAACATAAGCAATATAAAAATTATATAAAATTATAATAAAATAAAAAGATATGATAAAATGCCAGTCCAAATAAATTAGTTCTTATTAGATCTCAATAGATGAAAAAGATGTGAACAGTCCCACAGATGGGTCCCACAACAGTGCTGGGGTGCCAGGAAGAAAGGTGCACAATCATGCAATCTTTTCCAGTGCAGTGAGCAAGTGCCGGTCCTCCCCCTTTGGGTGTTCACTTACCGGACAACGATGACCCCTATGCTATATAGCTATAGAGATCGACAAAGCTTTTGTCCTAGTAAGGAACCGACTTTCAGACTCCTCCAAGCCAAATGTGTCTCCACAGATGTAAATATCCCGATACCGGCGGAGATAGTTATTCCAGAGAAGTGTGATTTATTGGGTCCTGATAATAAGTGTGGAGAGGAAGCTCCCTGCAGTGCTCACATATCAGGTGTCCGAAATCTCCAACCCGCGTCACTTCCGGTCAGAGATCTCCCGCTACAATCCCTGCAGTGGTGCTCCGCCGCCTGGGGGGCCGCCTGCTGATGGACCTCTGGCTCCCTCTCCTCCGTCAGCTCCCAGGATTCATCCTGGGCAACGCACATGTTGTGCAACACACAGCACGCCAGGATGATCCTGGAAGCCTTTGGAGGAGAATACAGGAGTTCCTCCCAGGTCTGGACAAGCACAGAAACCGGGATTTGAGAAGACCTATGGTCAACTCAATGATGCTTCGGCTTTTCCGCATGGCCCTGTTGTAGTTATGTTGTGCTCGGCCCTAGGGGTACCTGATTGGAGCCATCAGCCACGTCAGCTGCGGGTAACCAGCATCCCCTGAAAAGAAAAAAGGATATACATTAGTTCTTCATATCATGTGACTTTAGATGACTCATCAAAATGGGAGACAATGATGCATTTTTCAACACAACCTGCTCATCTGTGTGTCTAGGTGTGTGCTTATATTACCATCATAGAAAAAAGTCATCTGAAACATCTGAAATATGTCTAATTGCCTAAATCTCTAATCTAACTGGAAAAAAGGAGACCAAAAGTGGTGTCTTTCAATTGAAAGTTCCACCTTTCGCCCTATTTTTTTAGACTTAGATTAGCATAGGCATTACTTCTGGAAGATATCTTACACTATATTGAGGAAACCAATATTGACTCACTTATGCAAAGGACTTTCGGGATATGTCAATACCATTGGAATCACTTTTATGTTTTGCTTGTGTGGCGTTAGGACAGCATTTACACATTGGGTAACCACCTTCATTTGACTTGAAGACAACTTTGGAAATCTTTCTGTTGTGAGCTGGTAGGCTGCTTGTATACAAGCAGATGATGATCTGGTTGTGTGCAAACAGCCTGCCCACTCATAACACATACATTTTATGTAGGCTTCGCTTTAAGCAGGGTGTACACTTATGTAGCTTATTCATATGTCTATGCCTCTCTAAACACTACTGTAAAAAAACATGTCTGTATGTAACCTTGCAGTTTATGTTGTTGTCCAAAAATAATACTTTACCAATAAGCCACCCTTCTGGCATTTCGCCACTTTCAAACTTCCGGTAGAGAGCACTGTTTTGTAACATCATGGAATCATGGCACGACCCTGGGCAACCTATGTTGGCACTCATTATGCGCTGTTTGGCGTCACACACCAATTGGACGTTCAGGGAGTGGTACTGCTTGCGGTTCCAATAACTCCATTTTGTGGCTCCTTGGTGGCCTGATGGCTATGTGGGTGCCATCTATTTGCGGCATCTGTGCCCACTGGTAGAAACCCAACTTCACTTCATTGCACTCGTTTGCATTCTGTGGCCAGTGGATAAATTGGGGCACAATCTCCATAATGGCTTCAATGATCAACATGAACACCCTGGAAACTGTGGCCTGGCTAATGCCCATTATACTTCCAGAAGTGGCTTGGAAGATGCCACGCCCTAATATATACAAAGTCACCAGCAACCTGGCCATACTGGGCACCGCATGGCAGTGCTGTGTGTCAGATGTAATTGTGTTCTCTATCAGCTGGTAGAGGTGCAGAGGGGTCAAGAATACAGGCAAAAGTTCATACACGAAAGTCTATCAAAGAGCAAGCAGCACACCCAGGAAGATATTCCAAACAAACAGACATTGAGGAACAGGAAGTGCTGCTTTTTGAAGGCTGAGTAAATTGTACATTGTTCACAGCTGGTTAAATTGTAAATTGTTTGCAGCTGGCAGCAGGTGGAGCTAGTGAGTCCAAAAGTAAAGCATCAGGCTGGAAAATCACTGCAAAAACTCCAGAGCTTCTTTGTGACACAACAGATAAGGCTGCAAGCTATGGAACAGGGAACCTCCCAGTTCAAGGACACCCAGGTACATGACAGCAATAAACTCTTTTGGTCCCCTAAATAGTTTTTTTATTGCAAGGCGCAATAGAACAGTATGCAATGGGTGTATCTCACTGTAACATATGCGGACAAGGCCGCAATAAACTTTTTTGCCCCTAAATGGTTTTTTTATTGCACGGCACAATACAACAGTACGCAATGGGTGTATGTCACTGTAACATATGCAGACAGGGCCGCAATCAAATTTTTTTGTCCCCTAAATGTTTTTTTATTGCAAGGCGCAATTCAACAATATGCAATGGGTGTATCTCACTGTAACATATGCAGACAGGGCCGCAATCAATTTTTTTTGTCCCCTAAATAGTTTTTTTTATTGCAAGGCGCAATTCAACAGTACGCAATGGGTGTATCTCACTGTAACATATGCAGACAGGGCCGCAATCAACTTTTTTTGTCCCCTAAATAGTTTTTTTTATTGCAAGGCGCAATTCAACAGTACGCAATGGGTGTATGTCACTGTAACATATGAGGACAGGGCCGCAATAAACTTTTTTGCCCCTAAATGTTTTTTTATTGCACGGCGCATTAGAACAGTATGCAATAGGTGTATGTCACTGTAACATATGCGGACAGGGCAGCAATAAACTCTTTTGTCCCCTAAATAGTTTTTTTATTGCACGGCGCAATAGAACAGTACGCAATGGGTGTATGTCACTGTAACATATGTAGACAAGGCAGAAATAAACTCTTTTGGTCCCCTAAATAGTTTTTTTTATTGCAAGGCGCAATAGTGCAGTATGCAATGGGTGTATGTCACTGTAACATATGCGGACAGGGCAGCAATAAACTCTTTTGTCCCCTAAATATTTTTTTTTATTGCACCGCGCAATAGAACAGTATGCAATGGATGTATGTCACTGTAACATATGCGGACAGGGCAGCAATAAACTCTTTTGGTCCCCTAAATAGTTTTTTTTATTGCAAGGCGCAATAGAACAGTATGCAATGTGTGTGCGTCACTGTAACATATGCGAACAGGGCAGCAATAAACTCTTTTGTCCCCTAAATAGTTTTTTTTTATTGCATGGCGCAATAGAACAGTACGCAATGGGTGTATGTCACTGTAACATATGCGGACTGGGCAGCTATAAACTCTTTTGGTCCCCTAAATATTTTTTTTATTGCAAGGCGCTATTCAACAGTACGCAATGGGTGTATCTCACTGTAACATATGCGGACAGGGCCGCAATAAACTTTTTTGCCCCTAAATGGTTTTTTTATTGCACGGCGCAATAGAACAGTACGCAATGGGTGTATGTCACTGTAACATATGCGGACAGGGCAGCAATAAACTCTTTTGTCCCCTAAATAGTTTTTTTTATTGCACGCCGCAATACAACAGTATGCAATGGGTGTATGTCACTGAAACATATGCGGACCGGGCAGCAATAAACTCTTTTGTCCCCTAAATAGTTTTTTTATTGCACGCCGCAATACAACAGTATGCAATGGGTTTATCTCACTGTAATGTATGAATGAAAAATAATTTTTTTACCCTAAATACTGTAAAAGAACTATTTTCCCCTCACATTGGTGCTTTTTGAAGAGGAGGTTAAAAAAGCAATGTCTGTCTGACATACGATCTTTAAAGTTAAATATGAAGGAAAAAATGTTTTTTCTTTTTAAATGCAGATTAAGCACACACATATGCACTGAGGTTGCATGAAATGTGCAGCACTGCACACCTAACAGACTGATAAAATGTTTTTGTTTCTCCCTTCTCCTCCTCACTTGGCTCAGGTCAGGGCATAAAGATCGTTCTACTGCACCCCCACACAATACTATCAATGTAGATCGCTGTCTGATTAAAGCAGATTGTTCCTATCTATGCTTTCCCTAAAAGCAACCTCTCCAGCCTGGCCCTACAGTAAACTGCTATGTCTCCCTCCTGGCAAAAACATTGTTCACTGCACCCCACAAAATCAAATCAATGTAGATCGCTGTATGATAAAGCAGATTGTTCCTCCTATGCTTTCCCTACAAGCAATCTCTCCAGCCTCGCCCTATAGTAAAGTCCTATCTGTCCCTCAGCAGCAGCAGTCAGGAACCTCTCCCTTACAGTAGTATTAGCAGAGTGATGCGCGGCGCTGTGTGACTCCAGCTTATATAGAGTCTGGGTCACATGCTGCACTGGCCTATCACAGCCATGCCATTACTAGACATGGCTGTGATGGCGTCTAGGGCACACTAGTTAAACGCTTGCTGATTGGCTGTTGAAAGCGCACCATTAAAACCACACCAAAACATTAAAATAACGCTACCGAACAGCGGACAGTACCCGAACATACAGTGAAATGTCCGGGTTGGGGTACCGAATACCCAAAAGTCCGGTACAAACAATACAGTCCGCGTTCGCTCAACCCTAGTCATGATATTTGGTTGATGCTATTATCGTGCTGTAAACCGATTGCATTTCCCTCCACCTTGAGATGAGCTACATAATCCTACATTTGATGTTGTTACTGCTTAACGGGATTTCTCTTCTGGATGGTGCCTCGCTTAACTTTCTTTTAAACTTCTAGACTTCACTTTTGTAATCTTATTGTTACTGACTGTGCAGGCTGGCTATGGGTGATCTGCACTTTACCCTATGGCTCTTTTTCATGTTCCTTGTTGTGTCTAGCTCATCTGTTTGTATTACCCTAAATATTAATAAAATATTTTTGACTCTAAAGTGTCTGGTGACTGTTTAGCCATAAAAAGTCAACTGTCATTGGGGCCCATCTGTACGGTGGTGCAGGTGAAGCTATCCCTTTGAGATTGTACACAATTAAGGGGCTGATGGGCAGGGCAGTCTTTGTTAGCATTAACCGTGAGCAGTAAGGGATCATAATGGGTAGTTCCATTTACCCCTCCTGGTATGTAATGGATCTGGTCCAATACGCTTAGCAGTCAATTGTCCCAGAAGGCCTAGTCCTCACGATCAGGTCCTCACGATTAGACTCTCCCTGGCGGTAGGCACACACAGCAATGGACCTCCTCAGATTTGATCCCAGCACAGCGTAAGACCTTTCTGTGGCTCAGTTCTCAGATTCTATGGGCACAGCACACCACTGCTGTCCCAAGAAACAGCACAGTGACTTAGTCTTCAGGCTCTATGGGTGCTCACAAGGGTTCAGTCACTCCCGCTATTTTATCCCTGCACATCAGACCCCAATTTTCTCTTCAGAGCCTTGGAAAGTCTCTCTCTCTCTCTCTCCTCTTCTGTGTGGCAAACTGGGTTTTGTAGTTTTGCAGTCACAGTGCAGCCCCCCCCCCTGCAAATAAAAACCAAACAGTGCTGTGCCAGATCATAAATATGTGCAATCCTAAATATAAATATAATAAATATATGTGCAAATCATAAATATATAAGTAAATGTGCAGTGTCTAAAAAAGTGCTGCAAATGACAAATAATCCTTGTGAATAGTGATATTTTAATTTTTTTTTAATTCTTTTTATTTCAATATGTGCATAAAAACGAACATTCCAAACGTCCTGTCAACAAAAGGACAAAACAATATTAAATAATAAAAAATTATACAATATCCAAATAATTATCTGTTTACTTAGTATTCATAATCTCTTTATGCCAATGTATATCCATTTAGCTTAATTGATCGCCGTTGTCCTGGTGTGCCCCAACCCCTTGCTCCATTGCAATCATAGATTTATTACCTCATCATACTATGTGCATCCCTCTATATCCTCTTGGTTATCTCCTTATATTCAACCATTGGTTAATGTTGATTGACACCAATTATCCCAAATGTTATTATATTTCGTTGAGCATCCTCTATGCATGTACAATACTTTTTTAAATGGTAAAATCTGATTTACCGCTCTTATACAGTTCTTAACAGCAGGGGGCTTCACTTGAATCCACTTAACTGTGATTGTTTTCCTTGCCATAAACAGCGTTTCCCTAAGCATTATCTTGTGATATCTAGACCATGTTATTTCATATAATATACCCAGCAAACAGGTTTCTGGGGTCAAAGGTACAGGCATATTCAGGACAGAGGATAATATTTGAATTATTTCCTGCCAGAATCTTGATATCACTGGACAAAACCACATAATATGTATAAAGTCTGCCCGCTTAGCACTGCATCTCAAGCATTTAGGAGATGCAATGCTGTGCATTGCATAAAGTCTACTTGGAGAGAGATATGATTGATGTAGCATATATAATTGTATTAACCTATTGTTTGCTGCTGGCGATACATATAAATGGGAAGAGCAAGCTTCTTCCCAATCTTCGTCAGTTAAATTGGGAATTATTTCCTGCCATTTTGTTCTTATTGCCAAGGGATTCATTCCTGAATTAACCCTGGTTAAATGTGCATATATTTTAGAGATTAATCCTTTAGGGCCCTGGGACCTAAGGATACCAATCATTGGATATCTAGAGATCCCAGGTCCTAAAACTCCAAATTGCGCTTGTAACGCATGTCGCAACTGTAAGTATCTATATAATGAGGTATGTGGTATATCATATTTCATTTGTATATCTGAAAAAGAGTACATATGTGTTATGTCATATACGTCTGCAAGCACTGATCTCCCTTTTTGTTCCCAGAACTGATATCCTACCAATTGTTTCAGTTGATTAAACATTGGGTTTCGCCATAGTGGGAGATCCATGTTTATCTGTGTGTTTCCCTCTATACGTTTTGCCTCTCTCCATATTGTACGAGCTAATGTTAACATTGGTATTTGCTTATATTTTAATTTATTAAAAGGTGCTTCTAGGGCTATAAGTAAATTATTGATTTGTAAAACATGAGCCAGGTGTGATTCTACCACCTGTGGTGTTACTGGTACTATCCATCTTGTAAGATGTTTAAGTTGTCCAGCGAGATAGTATCTGTATATATTAGGAAGCGCCATACCTGCTTCTGTTTTAGCTCTGAAGTGTGGTTAATTTTATTCTATTTCTACCCTTTCCCCAAATAAATGTGGTAAATAGGGCATCTATTTTTTTAAAAATGTTTTAGGGACTATAACCCACATATGTGAAAAAATGTATAAACATTTCGGTAATAGGACCATATTGATTAAATTTATTCTCCCTACAACTGAAAGTGGTAATTTAGCCCAAGTAGCTAATTTAGTTTTAATTGTTGTCATGAGTGGATTAAGGTTAGCCTGTAAAGCTGCTTGTGGTAATCTTGTAATATTTATTCCCAGGTATTTGAAAGAGGACACTACCTTTAATAAACTTGAATCCTTGCTTAGTGTGAGTAGTTGTGGTTGCAATGGCATAAGGGAGGATTTTTGCCAATTAATTTTAAGGCCTGAATAATAACCAAATAGTTCTATTATATGCATAGCTGCTTCCAATGATCCATGTGCATCATTTAAATATAAAACAAGATCATCAGCATACAGTCCCACTATAGCTATCCTTTCTGCCAATGTAATGCCCCGTACAGAAGGGGTTTGCCGAAGTCGAAGTGCCAAAGATTCAATAGCTACTGAACATAAGAGTGGTGATAGAGGGCATCCCTGCCGGGTGCCTCTATATAATTGTATGGCCTTGGTTAAAAAGCCATTTACCAACAGCTGAGAAGTTGGATTTAGATACATTATTTCCACCCAAGTACAGAATTTCTCTCCAAATCCAAATGCCCTAAGCACTGCCTGCAAAAAGGGCCATTCAATAGAATCAAAAGCCTTTGCTGTATCAAGAGAAGCCAAGACACTTGAGTCTGATAGTTGATCTCTAAGCTGAGCTATAAGTTGTGTTCTTCGAAGATTTATAGATGTGGATTTTCCTGGCATAAATCCAGTTTGATCTGGATGTATAATATTAAGTATTACATTGTTTAATCTATGGGCCAAATTTTTTACAAGAATTTTGTAGTCTGTATTTAATAATGATATGGGTCGGTATGAAGCACAATCTGTTAAGTTTTTATCTGGTTTTGGAATTAGTACTACTGTGGCTAAATACATGGATTCAGGAAGTCTTTTTACCCTGAAAGCCGCATCAAATACTTGAACTAGCACTGGGGCAAGAATATCCACGTATTTACTATATACCTCTAACGGAAGTCCGTCTGGTCCTGAAGCCTTTCCTATTGCTAGACTTGTTATTGCTCTTCTTCTTCCTCGCTTGGATTTTCCTCTGATAATTTAAACTGCTCGGTCATTAACGCTGGAAAGTGTATTTCACTCAGATAAGTTGAAATTTCATCTGCATTATACGTAAGAGAGGTGGCATACATATCAGTATAAAACGTGTGAAAGCATGACATAATACCAGCCACATCCCTTACGCATTCCCCATAAGGGCGCTGTATATTAGTTATAACTAAACTTGTACTTTGTTGCTTAGCCATATGTGCTAAAAGACGACTTGAAGTATTCCCTTGTTCAAAGTTCTTCTGTTGATATTCAAATTGTTTGTATTTAGCTATTGCTGCTATATGTGTAGTATATTTTCTTACTGTAATTTCCCATTTTTCCCTATTTATTTCAGTTGGTGTTTTCAAAAATGCAGCTTCTGTATCTCTACATTGCTCTTCTAGATCTTCCGTTTCTTGCCTGGTGGCTCTTTAATATGATATTGTTGATCTAAGTGCCCCCCTTAGATATGCTTTCAAGGTATCCCAAAAGATAAAATCTCTTTGGGATCCATGTGTTTCTAAAATATCTGCAATTGTTCAGGTATACGATCGTGCGCTCCAATCTGTGATAACCAATATGGCTGAAATTTCCAGTTTTGCTTCATTCCCTCAATTCCTATTGCTATATTTACCAGGAGTGGTGAGTGATCAGACACTCCTCTAATCAAATATTCAACAGAGACAACCCTAGAAATAATTTTATCATTTCCCAGCGCCAGATCTATTCTTGACAGACATCCCCTCCCTGGGATGGCCCAGGAATAAGCCCTGGTCCGGGGATTAAGCATTCGCCTCAAATCTCTCCATCCAAATTCCTCCCCTATCTCAAGAAACATAAGTGGTTTTCGAGTTCTTTTTAGGGGGGTCCATGCCTGTCCACCAGCGGGTCCCTGGTGAATAAGGAGAAGTACGTGAACCTTGTAGGACTCTGTAGCAAGATTTTTGTGTATACTATAAGTGTTACCACAAGTACTACTGCAAGTGTTACTGTAATTTACCTTGATAACTACTTAATCAAATACAAGAATTTTCTCTGTGTGAGTTCTCCCTGTTCATTGGGTACCACAACTCCTGGCCCCAACCACAAGATTATAAATTGTTAACTGGAGTTCAACTTTAATTTGTTAGTCAAGTCCATCTCTGCTAGTCTATAACACTACTCTCTCCACAGACTGACAATGCTGCTGTCCAAAGGTGTCTCCATTGCTCCTCCATCAAGAGTGAAGGCACACTAAGACAGGAAGTGGGTTACTGGCCAGATCACCAGGTGAAAAGAAATGGGAAAAAGCCTTAAATAAGGACACCAACAAAGCCATCACATCTAAGGATTTGTAAGCTGCAATGTATAATTTTTTTTTTTTGGGAGATTTAGTACAACTTTAATTTAGAATTCATAGTAAGGAATGAAAGTGTTAAATATTGTGTAAAATGCACTACTCATTTTATATAGCATGTAATGATAAAATGCAGAAGAGGCTATTCTAGTGTCAAACAGTTCTTCTTGATATACGTCTTTCAATAAAGGGCACGTACCTGCCTTGAGGGCGCATTAAATTATTCAAGAGAATATCTTGAATTAATATATTGAGATGCCAAGCTCTAAATATGCAAAGCAACAGGAACTATATATTGAATCAAGAAAAATATAAAGAAGGAATACTACTCTACTGAAAATAAAGATAAGAACTGTTTACAAATGACATATTTTGCCTTGTCAGGGGACAGGGCTTCAAGTGACATTGTGCCCAAAATCAAAACTGGCATAGTTGATGCCGTCTGTCAGTAGCTTTAACATAGCAGTCTTTGTTTTTCTGTAATATACAGTAGTTTATTACCTAGTGATCTGGCTAGTAAGTCTGTTTTTTCAGCTTTCTTTAACAGAGCAAGGGCTGATACAAAGCATTTACCACTGACAGGGATGCTTACAATGATCAGCTTTTATTCATTACTGTAAAACCTTTATCTCAAAAGGGAAAAAAACTGCTGCTATAACTGCTTAAAATGCTTTTAAAGGCTCAGGGTTTTTTCAGCTTCATGTATTTCATGCATGAAGGTAAAAAACCTTCGGTATGCAGCGTCCCCCCCCCCCCCCCGTAACTCAACTGATCTCCCTCTCAATCCATCAATGCGCATGAGAGCTGAGCTTCTCCGGGGTCTCTCATTCCTCATTGGCTGAGACAGCAGCAGGAGTCAGTCACAGCCAGTGACATAAGGATCTAACTATTCAATCCATTTGTATCTGATCAGGCAGGCCCTTGCACTACATTTTGTAATTGGTAGATAGAAGGGTGGCCATACACCCTACAATCTGATTGTATAATTTCTGCACAGGCTCATATACATTTACCAAAATGTTGTAATATGAGGACAAATCTATACAATCTACCGATCGGCTTCTGTACAACTGCTCTGTTGGCTTTTTCCCTATCGATCAGCTCTGCAATGCTGATCAGTGTATTCTGACAGGGGAAGTCTCCCTGCAGTCAGAAAAAAAATAGCTCAGTGGGGAAGATCCCCCCATTCACATTGAGTGTGTGGATGAGGTATTCAAATCTAATCTTTGGTTGCCTTATTCCAACCTGCCTAAAGCAAGACATTTCACAGCCTTTTACCTCTTCATTTTTTTTCTTTAGGAAAAATGGAAGTCTCTTGCCCATCAAAGTATCCGGGTACCTGTCTCCAGCCTCGATATATAAGAGTACCCGAATACCTCTCTGCAGCCCATCATAGTACCCGAGTACCTCTCTGTAGCCCAGAGTACCCGAGTACCTGTCCCCAGCCCAGAGTACCCGAGTACCTATCTTCAGCACAGAGTGCCCGAGTACCTATGTACAGCCCATCAGATTACCTGAGTACCTGTCTCTAGCCCATCAGAAAACCCAAGTACCTCTCTGAAGCCCATCAGAGTACCCGAGTACCTTTCTGAAGCCGATCAGAGTACCTGAGTACCTATTTGCAGCTCTTAAGTGTACTTGAGTACCTATCTGCAGCCTATGCCTCCTAGATTATGTGTTGGGGTGTTTGATTTCCAAAATGGGGTCATTTTGTACGTGTTTCCATTGTCCTGGTGCTCCAGGGCCTTCAAAAGTGTGATAGGTTGTAATGAAATTATATGTGTAATTTATGCTCCTAGAACACCTGACGGTGCTCCTTGCATCTTGGGTCTCTGTATGTGGCAATGCTGTGACAAAGTCTCACATATGTGGTATTGCCATACTCAGGAGGAGTAGCAGAATGTATTTTGGGGTGTAATTTTGACTAAGTACATGCTATGCGTTAGAAATATCTTATAAATTGTCAACTTTGTGTAAAAAAAAAATACGTTTTCATTTTCTTTCCACATTTTCCAAAAACATGTGGAAAAAAATGACACGTTCAAAAGACTCATTATGCCTCATAGAATATACGTTGGCGTGCTTGCTTTCCAAAATGGGGTCATTTTGTGGGTAATTCCATTGTCCTGGTGCTCCAGGGCCTTCAAAATGTGATAAGCCGTTAGGAAATTATATGTGTAATTTATGCTCTTGGAACACCTGACGGGGCTCCTTGCATGTTGGGCCTCTGTATGTGGCCAGGCTGTGTAAAAGTCTCACACATGAGTTATTGCCATACTCAGGAGGAGCAGAAAAATGTATTTTGGGGTGTAATTGCAAGTATGCCTATACAGTGTGTGAGAAATAACTTGTTATTTTGAAAATTTTGTGTAAAAAAAAAAAATCTTTCTTCATTTTCCCAAGAATTGTGGGAAAAAACTACAACTTCAAAAAACTCACCATGCCTCTTACTAAATACCCTGGAATGTCTACTTTCCAGAAAGGGGTAATTTGGGGGGTATTTGTACTGTCCTGACATTTCAGGGCCTCAAGAAATTAGATAGGCCGTCGGTACATCAGGTGTGATTACATGTGATCAATTTTCAATGATTGACACCATAGCTTGTAGACTCTATAACTTTCACACAAACTAAATAATAACCACTAATTTGGGTTACTTTTACCAAAGATATGTAGTAGTATAAATCTGGGCCCAAATTTATGAAAAAAAATGACTTATTTGCAAAATGTTATAATAGAAACTAAAACAAAATGTTTTTTTTTTTCAAAATTTTCGCTCTTTTTTCACTTTTATCGCAAAAAATAAAAAACCCAGTGGTGATTAAATACTACCAAAAGAAAGCTCTATTTGTGTGAAAAAAATGAGAAAAAATGTGATTGGGTACAGCGTTGCATAACTGAGTAATTATCATTCTATGGAAAAAGCCACGCGCATGCGCATTTCCAAGTGCCAGACCCTGGGCCTGCCTGGGCCCTAACCCTTTTACCCAGGAGTTTATTGACCACAGGGTGAGAGCAGGGAGCTGAGCTAGGTTTAGTTTTTAACTACAGCAGAGAAAAGTCTGATCTCCAGGTTGCCTTTGTTCTCTTTTGGAGTTGTGTAAATATCAGGACTGTGTAAACAGAGAGGACTTTCTGACCTTCATAAGTTGCAGTGTTTGCTGAATAAAATTATCAGTTTCCACTGAGGAAAGGAGAATCTCTCAATCAACAGTGGCTAATTTTAATCCTTATGCTGCTAGCATTAGTAAATAGATAGGAAAGTATATATACATGTAGCACCCTACAGGTAGATGCTAGGTAAACGTATAGTG
The DNA here is from genome assembly GCF_965119305.1 of Pelophylax lessonae. NCBI lineage: Eukaryota > Metazoa > Chordata > Amphibia > Anura > Ranidae > Pelophylax > Pelophylax lessonae. The sequence goes on from NC_138768.1 coordinate 563,724,934, forward strand.
GGCCTTGTCTGCCTAACAGCAGGGCTGTGTTTTTTTTAGTCAGGGTGTCATGGTTTCCTGGTGTGCCTGCTGAAGGAGGAGTCTCCCCACTGGCTCCTGTGAGAGGTTTCTCATAGGGCGGTGGAGGAAACCCAATCAGGGGACACATCCAGGCTTGTAACTACCACAGAAGGCAGATTGTGCTGCAAGGGATTCTGGGAGTGGGTATAAGTTTGGGGGTGGCACACGACACAATGTCTTTGGCGGGAGCAGAGTCCCAGGATGGAGAGTGTGGCTGTCTCTCCTCCTGTCTGAGGAAAGAAGATGTCTTGGGGTGTCGCCTGAGAATCCAGGGACCGACCCGAGAAGACGTCAGGTGACGAACCCAGTAGGGCGTGGCTATAGGAAGCTGAGACAGCACCGCCTGATTGGAAGGAAGCACTGCTACAATGTATCCCTGCTAACAGACGGTTAGAGCAGTGGACATAATATACAAGCGCAGATCCCTAGTGTCTGGAGGGCACCAACTATTGTGAGTGTTTTGAACTTAGATTTTAAATAAAATACCTATAATCATACAGTGTAACACTATGTGTGGCATTCCTCTTTATTCCTCCATGTGATTCTACATTTGATTGAGCTGAGCTGTGGAGATCAAGGAAAGAGGAGTCCAGAGTGTAAGGCTTGGCTGCTGGTTTTACCAGCAAAATATCTGGGAAGTTTACCCAGGCGTAATGATTATTGTGGTGAAAGGATCTTCACTGATACACTGTGAGCACCTTGGAATTGTCTTAATCAGCACATTGGCACTTTTGTCATGGGAGGATTACAACGTGAACTATGTTTAATTGAATTTTAATTTTGTAATTAAGATTGCATTATTTAAAGTGGTGAATTTTTTCGTTTTATGCATTGCACTTTAATAAGATTTTTTTGACTTTTTTTTTTTTTTCTGTTTTTTGCACCTGCACTTTGTGTGCACAAAAATATTTTGAATTTTTTGTATTTTTGGATATATACTGTATATATATATTAATTCTGATTTATTTGCTTTACCGCATCACATCACATCAATTGTTCACTGGTACATATTTGTTGGGGGTTTTATGAATATTTAATATTTATTATTTATCATTTCTAGATATATATTAACTTATTGGAACACAGGCACTTTATGTTAGCACATACTTGCACTAGCACTTTTTTCATATGCTGCACATGAGATTTTAGTTTTTATTCACTGAATATCCACTATTTAAAATACTATATAAATAATTATTATTAAGAATCATCCACCATTTAAAATAATATTTAATTATTATTATTAATAATTCACTAACAATTCATTTAACAGATATTGCGCCTAATGTATTTTCTTCCCCCAAGTGTACATAGTTGAAGCCTAAAGGAGTATCCCACTCATTCCCTTCTCCCATCCCCTTTATCTACAATAAAACAACAAAACCAAGATGCCGGAGTTGTCCATGTCTCGGTCTCTACATCCAGGGCTGCAGCTCACATGGGCTGGAATGGTAACCAGTAACAATGGCAGACCCACATCAGGCCACAGGCCTAGAAAACCTGCTACATACATATTTACTTGTTTTATATTTTTTCTTCTTCCTGGTTTCAAGGTCTAGGCCAAAATTATATCATACAGAATCCCAGGAGTGTTCAGGACGGAAGGAGGGAAAAGGGGTTTTCTCAGCTAAGCATGCATGCCTGAACTAAGGGCAGATGGGCTACAGAAAGTAAGCGCTACATGAATCATGTGCCATGACTCGAGATGGTCATGGCCAGAAAAGCTAAGGTGTATTTTTTAAAGTGATTTCTCAGCAAAAAAAGCATGGCGACATGGATGGATGGGTGAATTTCCTTTGAATATTAAAAATGAATTAAAAAGCTTTTTTCACTTGTGGTTCTCAGATGAGTGTAATTTGGCTTTAAGGACAATGGGTGTGCTACACAGTGGCGTATCCTTAAAGTGATACTAAAGTCTTGTTTTTTTTTTTTTTTGCTTAAAAATAACAAACATGTTATACTTACCTGCTCTGTGTAATGGTTTTGCACAGAGAAGCCCAGATTCTTCTCTTCTTGGGTCCCTCTTCGGTGCTCTTGGCCCCTCCTTCCTGACGAGTGTCCCCACAGCAAGCAGCTTGCTATGCGGTCACCCAAGATGAGCCGCAGCTCCGTGTGTTCATTCAGATACAGAGCCCCCCCATCTCCTCATTGGCTCGGTGACTTTGATTGACAGCAGCAGGAACCAATGGCACTCCGCTGCTGTCTCAGCCTATAAGGGGGTGAGTCCAGGGCAGCCGAGTCTCTCCTGCAACATTGCTGGATAGAGATGCGCTCAGGTATGTATTGGCGGGGGCTGAGGGGGGCTACTGCACACAGAAGGTTTTTTTTGTATCTTAATGCATAGAATGCATTAAGATAAAAAAAATATTCTGCCTTTACAATCACTGTAATGCATGCATGGCACAAGAACCCCAATGTTTTGGGGCCCACTATGCACTCACTCACTGCTCACATTAAGGATCAGGGTTGCTAATGGTTTGCTTACAGGGATGAAATCAAGCTTGCAAGCCCAGGAAGGGAACAGTGTGAAATAGCTCTTCTGCCTCCCTCTGCCACCAGGGACACACACCCCCTAGCTGTAACTCCCCCATTTTTCTATTCTTCCTAGCCCCCACATTTAATTTTGGCAGGGGCAGGAAATAAAGAAGAAAATATGCCAGCCTAATTATGTGAACCATGGAGGAAGTATTCAGCTCTGCCCTCCCATTTCAGGTGAAGAGAGAAGTCTGTGAAGGGAGCAGAAGAAGTGTGCCAGGCAGAGTTTTGTACAGCAGATGGGATGTAGCAAAAGAATGAGGTGACTGTATGGCACAACATGTGAGTAAACTCCTTCAATTTACTAATATTAAAAATAAGATTGTAGTGCCACAGTGCAATATCAAAAAGTGATACAATGAAGCAATTTTGTATTTTTTCATTCTAACTTCTCTTGTTTATTCATAGCAGATCAAAAGGGTGACCCTAGAGCTACATGTACATTTAGTTAAAGGAACATTACAAGTTAAAAGATGGGAAAAAAAAGTCTTCTGATTTCTTTGCAAAAGTTAAACTTTTTCATGTTTAACCACTTAAGCCCCGGAGGATTTTCCTGCTAAACGACCAGGGGGTATTTTGCGATTCGGCACTGCGTGACTTTAACGGACAATTGCGCGGTCGTGCGATGCTGTATCTAAACGAATTTGGTGTCCTTTTTTTCCCACAAACAGAGCTTTCTTTTGGTGGTATTTGATCACCTGTGCGATTTTTTGATCACGCGCTATAAACAAAAAAAGAGCGTAAATTTTGCAAAAATAGCAATATTTTTCACATTTTTTTATATGAAATTCCCCCCCAAAAAAATGTAAAAATCAAAATTTTTTAACATTTTCGGCCAATTTGTTTTATGCTACTTATGTTTGGTAAAAAAAAAAATCGCAAAAAGCGTATTTTGATTGGTTTGCGCAAAAGTTATCGCGTTTACTAACAAAGGGAAAGATTTTTGTCATTTTTGTTGTTTTTTTTTTAACGCGTAATGGCGGCGATCTGTGATTTTTTTTGCAGTACTGCGACATTGCGGTGGACAGATCGGACCCTTGACTGACATTTTTGACACTTTTGGGGTTACCAGTGACATTTCTACACTAATCGGTGCTATATATATGCACTGTTACTGTAAAAATACACTGGTAGTGAAGGGGTTAACTTTATTTGGGAGGGAGGGGCTGTGTGTGTCCCTAGGGGCGTGCTTTCTACTGTGATTGCCTGTGGCTTGAGGTGTAAGGACACTGATCAACGGATCTACATAGTAGATCCGTCTGATCAGTGTTTTTACACCGAAAAGAATGACAGGTGGCTTGTTTACACAAGCCGCCTGACTTTCTCCCTCTCACCCGACGATCGCCGAGGGGGTCCGTGACCTCGCGGGAGCGCGCGCGCGCTCGCTCCCCAGACCCTCCCAGGCTAGTGACGTTAATTAACGTCACTCTGCCTGGCAGGGGCTGACCGCCGCAGTAAATTTACTTGCGGCGGTCGGCAAGCGGTTAATAACTTGGTCCCTTTTTTTTTGAAATGACACAGTTCAAAAAAGTGCATAATTGAAAAATTGTGCTAGGTGTCATAAAAGAAACACCATTTTAGTGTCATTATACACAAGAGAAAATTCAGAGTAAAATGCACATATTTTATTGTCATTATTATTTTAAACCTAACACTGGTCAAACAAAAAAAGCTATTTTTTTTTCTATAGTGTGTAATGCAAAGTTTTTTGTAAGGCAACCAAGAGAAAGTCTTGGTTGTACTGAAAAAAAAAAATGTATGTGCTACTTTGTCGATTTGTGGTGCCTCAAGTCAAGTGTGGGATTTTAAGGGCAGGAGTAAAGCGAGTAGACAGTAGTAGTACAATTTGTAGATAAAATTTATTCACATGTATAATTATATACAAAGATTTGAGTGAATTAATGGGTAAAGTCCCATTGTGATAGTGAAGAGAAAAAAAGTAGTAGGTGTGGTTACACGTGAAAACGGTGACTTAGACAAGAAAGGTAGATGGTCCTGCTCTGCTGTTCCTCATATCAGAGAATGGGAAATGGTTGCAGAGAGGGGCCTGATCGGTATTCCAACATGTTTCGGCCTGTAGCGGCCTTTATCAAGGATGTTACCGATTCTAGGAATAAGTACAATAATTGTCAGAAATAGTAGTATATAGTTGTTCAAATTTAGGTTATATATAGAGTTGTAGATTAACATACATATTTTTTGTCCACTTTCTGGAGTATTGCTTTCCCAGACTTTTTACCAGGAGCTGCAGGAACAATGCTGTATTGGGTGAGAAAGGTGCGGTAGGGTTGTAATTGAAGCCACAGGTGAAAAACAACCTGAAGAGTTGTTTGTAGTAAATAATATAAATTATAATAATAATAATAATTACTTCTTGGGCCACGTTTTTCTGGTCCAATGTAGTTCAATGTGGCTATAGTGTATAACTTCCCACATTGATAGAGATCATCTGTGGTGTTTGCACATTGATGAGAGTCATCTGAGGTGCAGGGTATATAAGAATAATACATAGTAAGGTAAAGGATGGTTTGAGGTAAAAATAAAACATCCTTGAATGAAGTACTGAAAGTTGAAAGTTTGGTAAGAAGTAAGGACTTGGTTGAGAGATGTTGGCACATCTTTTCCAAGTCTATGCTTACGTTTTTGTAGAAAGGTATTGGTATAGTGTTACAGCATGTTGCCTCCAGGTCCTGTCCTCCTGCGATCCGGGAGAGACTGAGGATCTGGAGGTGTTCCCCGGCCTTTTAAAGGCTGTCGCACATGCGCAGTGATGCGCTGTGTGACGCCTGTGGGCGGTGTCCGTGGTCTGACGTGAGATGCGTCTGCGTGCGGCAGATGCGGCATCCCTTGTAGCCGTGCGGACGTGCCCCTGCGGCCGCCGACACGGAGGAAAGCCAATAACTCCCAAGGGGGATAGTGGAGGGTGCAGGACCGACCAATTGGCTTAAAAATGCCCCGATCCAAGAGGGGAATCGGGGCTTTCCGTGCCGGGAGTTCCTGGAGTTCAGGAAGTGAGCAAAAGAGGTGGACGAACAGTATCATGACAGTATATATGGTATATTTAAGGTGATACACTGTACAGAAGTGTAAACACCAGTTAAGTACATATGAGGAAAAGTTAAATAAAATAAACAAGATATAGTATATATTGGTATATAGGTGCAGCAATATAATCGTGAAGGGAGAGGGGATGTGAGACGGTCTGGATAGGGTCCGGGTGGGGAGGGTATTCTACGGTCAGGTATCCCGGTATCATGTTTTTGGCATGTATTGGGGAGTAGGATGGCCAGAAAATGGCCAATTGTAGGTTGGTCCAAATGGAAGTGGATTTTCTTGGTGTGAGTTTAGTCTTTTTTGCCGGAAGAAAATCCTGGGAGGAATGGACGATAACTTTGGGCTTCATTTAGCCCTGGTGGGATAGTAGCCTTGAGAAGAGTAATCCAACGCATTTCTAGTTGTAACAACGTTTTGTTCCAGTCCCCCCCACGTAGTGGGATGTGGATCCTGTCCAGGGCCATGAAGTTAATTTTTGGCATTTTATAGTTGTGGTTGTCCCTTACGTGTCTGCCTAGTGGCACATAAAAATTGCCAATGTGCATGGTTTGGAGGTGTTGGTTGACCCTTTTCCCAAATTCCTGTCGGGTCTTTCCTATGTAGAAGGACCCGCATTCGCAGGTCATCATGTATATTATTCCTCTGGTTTTGCAGTTGCAAAAGTGCTTGGGTTGAAATGGTTCTCCATTCGGTAAAATAGTATTAGTTATTTGACGGATGACAGGGCATTGGGCGCAGTCTCCGCATGGAAAGGTGCCTTTGTTCTTGCATGGATCTCTTTTAGATCCTTCCTGGAATTCACTGCGTACTAGTTGTTGTTGGAGGGAGCCTGCTTTCCTAAAAGTAATAGGTGGATGGTGTAGTAGGAACTTCGAGGTGCTGGGTTCTTCCATGAGGATGGGCCAATTCTTAGTAAAGATGTTTCTAATTTCCTGGTGTTCGTTGGTGAATCTGATGATGATGCGAGTATCAATTCCAGTTTTGGTGGGTTGCTTGTTTTTGAAGAGAAGCGTTTCTCTGTCTTTGTTGTTGGCCCGATTGTATGCCTTGCGTAGAGAGGTTTTGGTATAGCCTCTTTCTAGAAATCGGGAAGTGAGTGCATCAGCTTCCAATTTGAAGTTGGCTGGGTCATTGCAATTTCTCTTGATTCTGAGGTATTGGCTGTAGGGTATGGAGTGGATGAGAGGTTGTGGATGAAAGCTTGAGGCATGAAGAATGGAATTGCCTGCTGTCTCCTTTCTATAGAGAGTGGTGGAGATTTTTCCTGTGGGGTCTTTATATATTAGGGTATCAAGAAACGATATTTGATGTTTGTTATATGACATTGTAAAAAACATATTGTATTCGTTTTGGTTCATCTTAGTTAATAAGTCAAGTATCATGTGTTCTGGTCCGTTCCAAATAATCAATATATCGTCAATATATCTTTGCCATATAAGAATCTTGTCAGTATAGATGGTGTTTACTTCATTTGATAGAAATTCTTGCTCCCATGAGCCTAAGTAAATATTGGCGTACGAGGGCGCGCAGCTGGTTCCCATCGCAACCCCGCACGTTTGGATATAGTAGTTGCCACCAAATGTGAAGACATTATAATTGAGTATGTATTGTAGCATGTCTGTGATGAACAGGTTGAATTTTTGGTCACGTTGATTGTGGCAGCGGAGTGTTTTTTCGATAATTTGTATTCCTTTAGTATGAGGTATGTTGTTGTATAGGGATTCCACGTCAATCGTGATTAAGTAAGTTTCTTCTGGTATGGTGATGTCATTAAGTATCCTGAGAAGATGAAGTGTGTCTTGGGTATAGGAAGGCAGGTCTTTGACATGAGGGCGTAGGTATCGGTCAATAACTTTACTCATGGACTCTGAGATGCTTCCGTTCCCGGATATAATCGGTCTTCCAGGTGGGTCATCCATGTTTTTATGCAGTTTGGGTAGTGCATATAATGTCGGAGTTTTGGGGTGTGGTGTCCTTATATATTCCCATAGGTTCTGGGAAATGGTACCTTCCCGGAATGCATTATCCACTTTGGTGTAGAAGATTTGATCATATGATTTGATCATAATTGGGGCGATCTGTTTGTAGCATTTGGTGTTGGAGAGTATTGTATGGCACATATTTTTGTATTTTTCTTTGCTCATAACGACTACATTGCCTCCTTTATCAGATGGCTTGATGATAATTGTGTCATTATTTTTGAGTTCTTGAAGAGCTCGTTTTTGTTTGTTAGTCAGGTTGGACATATGTTTTTTCTCTCTGATTGCTTCTATGTCTTTGGTGGTTTGTCGCACAAACAGTGCGATTGCTGGGTTGGTGTTAAAGGAAGGGAATTTGTTTGATTTCTTTTTGAAAGTAGGTGTGTCTGTAGTTGCTTCTGGCTCCTCATTGTCAGAGTCTTGGTCTAGTTCACTTGGATCATCCCAGTCATCTAGGTCACTTTCTTGGAGTAGTAGGTTGAGGTCCCGGATGGCTCTGAACTCAGCCGCTGTAAGTGTGGGTGTGGCTTGTGGTTGGGGTTGTTTGTGATAGAGAGTTTTGAGTAGTAGATTTCTGGCAAATAGGTTGACGTCCTTAATGGTTTCAAACTTGTCTAGGCATGTATTAGGACAAAAGGAAAGGCCTAGAGATAGCACTTCATTTTGTTCCTTGGTTAGTATGTGGGATGATAGGTTTATTACCGTTTTTCTTCCTCCTGTTTCTTCTCCGATTGGTGCTTCCTGGGGGGTTTGGGGTTCGTTTTCCCTAAAAAAAAACACTCTGTTGTTTCTGGTCGACCTTCGATCTTGTAAACATGTTGTAGGCTTTGGGGGGTTGGTCTGTGTTCCCTGATTGCGTGGCTTGTTCGTATGCCATATTGGTTCCTTGGAAATGAGGTTCATTTTCCTGGGTGTTTTCCTCATCTGTTCTGCGTTGGGGTTCTTGTTGTTTTGGAGGTGGTCCTCTTCTATTTTTATGATAGTCAGGGCCAGAGTTGTATGAGGATGAATCTGATGAATAATAATGTTGTCCTGTTTTATCTGAAGGTCTGCCATATTGGGTTCTACGGTTGGTTCGTTGGTTTGCCCATTTATAAGCTCTGCCTTGGGCGAAAGCATTCTTGTCACGCCAGTATTTTCTTTCTTTTTTCCTTAAGATGTCCTTTCCATATTCTTCCAGGTGTGATTTAAGTTTATTTTCCTGTTCACTGTATAGTTGAGCTTTTTTGAGAGGGGCCAGTTGTTCGTAGGTTTTTTTGATGTCAAGATCTAGGGTTTTTATTTGTCTCAGATATTCTTCTTGTAGAAGAATCATTAAGTTCCTAGAACATTCATTAAGTTGGTTTTCCCATTCTTTCTTAAGTTGAGTTGTAACATTTTCCATGGTGGGAAAAATTTGAATTCTTAATCCCACCGGGTTGATCTTCTCGCTAATATAGCGTTCAAATGTTTTAATGTGCCAGTGTAGTGCCGACTTTCTCTCCAAGTGTTTTTGTAGTGTTCTGAATAGTGCCAAGATGTCGGATTCCGTTTGTTCTTTGAAGCTGGTGTGGATGCCTGACATAAGAGTCTCCCATTCATCACCAACCAGGTCCCCCACATCTTTTTCTCCTTCTTCTTCGGTCATCCTCGCTGGGTAGGAGGAGGATGTTGCTTTAGAAACAGGCAATCAACAAGGCTTTGCTGAGACTGTGGATAGTACCACAGCGCAAGCTATGTTTGCCTGGGAATAGTAAGTTTGGTGCTATTGCTGCTTAGCGACCATAAGATAAATTTTATAAAAAATAATAAGTATTTCCAGAGATCCGAGAGGCTGTGGATGTGTTATCCATCCGGGGTATTAGTTGAAGAAATGTTTTTTGGATCTTAACTGGAAGGGAAAGTAACAGTTTCTGCCACCATCCCGAGAGTATAGTTTGTCGATTTGTGGTGCCTCAAGTCAAGTGTGGGATTTTAAGGGCAGGAGTAAAGCGAGTAGACAGTAGTAGTACAATTTGTAGATAAAATTTATTCACATGTATAATTATATACAAAGATTTGAGTGAATTAATGGGTAAAGTCCCATTGTGATAGTGAAGAGAAAAAAAGTAGTAGGTGTGGTTACACGTGAAAACGGTGACTTAGACAAGAAAGGTAGATGGTCCTGCTCTGCTGTTCCTCATATCAGAGAATGGGAAATGGTTGCAGAGAGGGGCCTGATCGGTATTCCAACATGTTTCGGCCTGTAGCGGCCTTTATCAAGGATGTTACCGATTCTAGGAATAAGTACAATAATTGTCAGAAATAGTAGTATATAGTTGTTCAAATTTAGGTTATATATAGAGTTGTAGATTAACATACATATTTTTTGTCCACTTTCTTGAGTATTGCTTTCCCAGACTTTTTCCAGGAGCTGCAGGAACAATGCTGTATTGGGTGAGAAAGGTGCGGTAGGGTTGTAATTGAAGCCACAGGTGAAAAACAACCTGAAGAGTTGTTTGTAGTAAATAATATAAATTATAATAATAATAATAATTACTTCTTGGGCCACGTTTTTCTGGTCCAATGTAGTTCAATGTGGCTATAGTGTATAACTTCCCACATTGATAGAGATCATCTGTGGTGTTTGCACATTGATGAGAGTCATCTGAGGTGCAGGGTATATAAGAATAATACATAGTAAGGTAAAGGATGGTTTGAGGTAAAAATAAAACATCCTTGAATGAAGTACTGAAAGTTGAAAGTTTGGTAAGAAGTAAGGACTTGGTTGAGAGATGTTGGCACATCTTTTCCAAGTCTATGCTTACGTTTTTGTAGAAAGGTATTGGTATAGTGTTACAGCATGTTGCCTCCAGGTCCTGTCCTCCTGGATGTGCTACTTTATCTTAACCACTTCTGGACCCGAATATTTTCCCCCTTAATGACCAGGCCATTTTTTGCGATTTGGCACTGCGTTATTTTAACTGACAATTGCGCGGTCACTGTACCCAAATAAAATGGATGACCTTTTTTTTCCCACAAATAGAGCTTTCTTTTGTTGGTATTTGATAACCTCTTGATAACTATAAACAAAAAAAGAGCGACAATTTTGAAATAAATATATATATTTTTCACTTTCTGCTATATAACATCCCCAATAAAAAATAATTAAAAATCAAATGTGTTTTGGAATAAAAAAAATCAAATGTTTTCATCATTTTAGGCCAATTTGTATTCTGCTACATATTTTTGGTAAAGAAAATCTAAATAAGCGTATTTTAATTGGTTTGCGCAAAAGTTATTGAGTCTACAAACTAGGGGAAAGATTTATGTCATTGTTATTTAATTTAATTTTTTTAATTGTAATGGCGATTTTTAGCGGGATTGCGACATTGAGGCGGACAGATGGGACCCCTAACTGACATTTTTTACACTTTTGGGGGGACCAGTGACATTACTACAGTAATCAGTACTAAAAATATGCACTGTGACTGTATTAATGACACTGGGGGGAAGGGGTCAACCCAGGGGCAATCAAAGGGTTAAATGTATGCCTAGGGGGTGTTTTCTAACTGTGGGGGGTGGGCTTATGAAATCATCACAGGGACCTGTCTTCCTAAACAGGAGGAACATAGGAGCCCTATGATGATTACTGAGAGAACAACGGTCTGCTTGTGTTTACAACAGCAGACCGCAGTTCTCTCTCCACGGGGAGCAATTGCGGGTGCCCTGGTGGAAATCATGGCCGCCAGCCCTCCGCCTTAGCTTCCCCTCTCCCACGAACCTCAGTACAGGTTTTACGATTCAGGGGAACCTGCTGACCTGCCGCCGTATATAGGCGGCGGCTGGTCGACAAGAGGTTAAGCAATGACAAAGTCAGCACCAAATAAATAGGCCCGTAGCAGAAATTTAAAAATTGCTGTGGCCAATTAGCGATGTACAGGTGTGAGGACTCAAGTGATTAATTATTGTTAATAATGAAAGTGAATCTATACATAGAAACTAAAGATTTTTTTTTTTATCTTCTTTCTCTTGAAAAGTAGTAGTGCACTACCTGATAGGTGAATGTTTCTGTAGGCCCCTTTCACACTGATGTACTGTGGTTTGACTGTATCGCTGGTGTAGGGCAGTATACAATCAATTACAAATCAATTACAGTGTAATTGAATGCTCATACAATAGAGGAATCCTGAATTGACTGGTTAGGCGCTGCAAAACCAGTAGTATATAACAATTATGCCAAGATTCTCTGCAGCAATATGAATACGGCAAATAGGTATGCACCACTTTCTGAGAGGGAAAAATCCTAAACAATACATATAAGGCATCTTACATGTGAACATAGATAGAGAAACGTAATGGATTCATTAAATTAAACATTTATGTAAATATGTCTCCGTAAAAAGAGAATTCATTTCTAAATTAACCCCATTTTTGCATTGCATTACATTAAACTGTACTTGATCCACCAGCATGGATCTGGTAATTCTGGTCACTGTGTGATGCACTGACTTAGTACACCAGTAAAGTTACTTATGATGCTTCACATACTGATCCGATCTCTAAAGCCCTGTACACACGATCAGATTATCGAACGATCTGTCATTCGTTTTTGTGGCATGCTAGTCTGATGTAGAAAGTGAAGAGGTTATTTTCATACGAATTTTCCCGTACGACAGAATTCTACTTCAGAAGTGATGTCATGTGCTGGATTGTTTTGTATGTGTTATTTAGTCTCTGAGCATGCCTAGTATTGCTCTTAAGATTTTTTTTCCGTCAAAATCTGTACTAATGAGACTAAAATCGGACGTTTTTTGACGGACGTCAAAAATAATATAGCCTGCACATCGGGATTTTGTCAGCTGAAAAGTCGGAGTCGGCTGTCGAAAGCACCATTCTAACAATCCGAAAATCGGCAGATCGATCGTCGGACAAATTTTCCCTACAGATTTTCTTATAGTGTGTACGGGCCTTTAGAGAGTGTGCCGATTTAGCCTGGTTGGTCAAACAGCACTGTCCAGAGGAAGTTGTTCCAATTCATCAAGGCCTATGAATTGTCTTTAAAAACTCATAAGGTAATGATTTGACTTGCAAGCTTTTTTGGCGTTTACCTAGGAGTAGAAATAAATAAAACTGTTGCTCTTAGTAACCAACGGAGCACTGTTCACTGGCTGGTGCCAATCAGCAGTCGGCAGTGACCATCTAAATGCAGCAGATTGGTCTGATTAAGGATCAGTGATGGGCAAATCAACCAAACTCAAATTTAGAAGCAAAATCTATGGAGTAAAGGTTGGAATTTTTATGTTGTTCTGTGCATGCCCATATGAACATTTCTTTTTTGCTAATTTGAAATTGAATCATGGGGGTTTCATTTTTAATTTCCACAAAAGCAAGCAGCACTGCTATACTGTTTTTAGATAACCATGGTGCTCTGTGAATCCTTTGTCATGCATTACATGTAAATTTGTAAAACAAAGATTATATATGTAGAGCAAAACACTGATATAAAGCAAATGTTAAAAACATATAAACTATAAAAAACGATATAAAAATAAATTAAATGAACAGAAAATGCGATAATTGTTTACTAAAATCACATAAAATAGAGTCATTGCAAAATATGTGTATGTGGAAAAAACGAATTCAGGAACCTTTATTGATGCAACCAATCTAATTGTAATATAGAATGGGATTGGTGCAGCGCTAACACAATTGAATCCACAGTCCATACAAATGTTCAAATGGATCAAATACAAAAGTGCAGTAAACAAAAGTTCATCAGAGAGTGCTCCAATAAAGAAGGGAAACTGTCCACCACTTCAAACTTGGAAAAAGCCCCGAGTGCAGGAACCGCCACCAAGATAATAAATGGCCTCTTACCAAATTGCAATGACCCCCATTACAAGGATCAAAGACAGCCTGTGTGATCAAATCAGTGCCCAGATCGACATGTATCGATTCCCAGTGTTCCCTCAGCAGCTCCGACCGGAACAAGTGAACATAAGGAAAAGAGGGACAACTCCAATAGTGAAGTACGTTCACAGGTTTATTCAGTAAAAGCAGAGTGGCAACTCACGTTTGCATGAAGAAATCACAGCATGTCTCGGAGCTATACTCTCAGAACCTTTGTTTCCAACCAATAAAATGGCCGCCGTGTCTCCTTGCTGGCCTCAGCACGACGAACCGCAGCCTCCTCCTCCGACCGGTTTCGTCAACACGTGACTTCGTCAGGGGGTGTGGCCTATGGCAGAACGTCTTTCCTTATATGCTGGGTGAGACAGGGCGGAACTCGCTGCGTCCAATCCGGAGCCAGCAGGAAGAGGTCATCCCAAACCATCAACAGGAAGGAGACCAACGACCTGGAACAGGATGTGTGACCTTTGAATGTCAACATCCGGAGCTAAACCCGGAATTGGAGACCGCAAACAGCGATAAACCGATCAAATATTAACATGATTGCACAAGAGATATATGTGCCTTATATTTCAAAGGACTTCTAGTGCATATTTGATCTTAAGAAAGAAACCTTATTTAAAAGAGCTTCAAAACGGGGGAAACCTATAGGTAACCAGGGGAACAGTGCTCTACTCTAGCCGTGCTAGACTTTGCAGGGAAACACCGCCATCTAGCGGCCAGAAACAAAAATTCCCGAGAGTGCTCCATTACATAACTTACATTGACATGAAGGGAAAATTATAAATGTAACTAAAAATGTGAACTAAATATGATACACAATATGACAGTTTAATAGCATCACAAAAAATATAGAATAAAAACATTTAAAACTATCCCACAAATAAAAACAAAAAAAATTATGATAACCAACAGTGCAGAACATACTGAAAACCCCTTCATCAGGCATTATTGATAAAGGAATTAATATCCCAATCAATATTTAACCCGTGAGGGGCGTAGGTCTTCAACCGATAAATCCAGCTGGTCTCTAGTTGTGAGACACCTCTGGTACGGTTACTACCCCTCCAACTGCCTGAAAATTTATCAATGCCTAAAATGACAGTGCCTTTGGGGTCATTCCCATGACATTCATCATAGTGTCTAGAGACACTATGTTTTGGGAATGCCTTCAGTATATTCGCCATATGTTCCTGCAACCGCACGTGTAACTTTCGTATCGTCCTACCCACATATTCACGGCCACAAGGGCAACGTAGTAGGTAGACAACGTGCCGTGTGGAACATGTGATGAACGGCTTGATTTTAACATTACGTTGTGTGGAATTGGAAAAGAACGTCTCAACCCTCCTAGACCTACAAGCATTAACCTTGCAGATGGCACAACCTCTACATGGATAAAAACCACCCCTCTCCTGAAAAAAAGAGATGGTCTTAGGTGGATCCACAATGTTGGGGGCCACTTGAAGCCTCAGCGGAGGCACACCCCTAAAAATGACTTTAGGAGCTTCAGGTAGTACAGGGCCCAGGAGGCTGTCGTTCTTTAGGATGTGCCAATGCTTCCTGATCAATTTTTTAACAGAGAAATGCTGAACGGAGTATGATGAAAAAAAGGCAAACTGAAAATCATCATTACTCTCATGTTCTCGTGGTACCAACAGGTCAGCCCTATTACGGGAATCTGCCTGCATAAGGGCTGTTTCAAGATCCTGTTCTTTATACCCCTTCTCCAAAAACTTGGACTTCAAGGAGCTAGCCTCCCGCAGGAAGTCCGCTCTATTGGAACAGTTCCTCTTGAGTCTGAGGAACTGACTGACAGGAACGGATCTAAGCCACGACACATGGTGGCAATTAGATGTGTCAATAAATCCGTTCCTGTCAGTCTCCTTGAAGAAAGTAGAGGTTTCAAGGGAACTACCAACCACTTTAATTTTAAGATCTAGAAAATGAATTTCAGATCTACTGCATTCGTGCACCAATCTAATTCCTCTGTCATTGTCATTCAGTGCAGAGATGAATGATTCAAGGGACTCAGAGTCACCATCCCATAGGAGGAGGATGTCATCGATGTACCTCCGCCAGAGAACTATCTCTGGTCTCGGAACGTCACCGATGACATCCTCCTCCCATTTGGCCATGAACAGATTGGCCATACTTGGCGCAAACTTCGCGCCCATGGCCACCCCCTTATTTTGTCTGTAATAAGTGCCATTGAACCAGAAGAAATTATGGGCCATAGCATAATCCAACAGGGATAAGATGAATTGACTCTGAAGACCTAACAAAGTGCTCTGACACAAGAAATACTCAACAGCCTCCCTTCCATGCTGGTGTGATATAACCGTGTAAAGGGATGAAACATCAGCAGTGGCCAAGATGTAGGTGTGCTTCCACTCTATATCCTTAAGTATATTAATGACTTGCATAGAGTCCCTCAAAAATGAGGGGGTCTTGGTCACAAGGGGCTGGAGAAAGAAGTCTATGTATTTACCCACCCGGGAGGTAACCGAATCAATGCCACTAATGATTGGCCTCCCGGGTGGGTTCACCGCATCTTTATGCACCTTGGGTAGATAGTACATTATTGGCACCCTTGGGGCGGATGGTACCAAAAAGGATTTCTCCTTCTTGGTAAGGAGTTTGCGCTGAAAGCCATCCTCCACCAAGTCGACAAGTTCTTTTTTGTATGATGTCGTAGGGTTACCCCTCAGGGGAATATAAGTGTCCCGGTCTGACAATAACCTATTCATTTCCACATTATAGGCCACAGTATCCAGAATGACTATTCCTCCCCCTTTATCTGCTGGCCTCACAATTATGTCCTTACGCTCCTTTAAGGAGCAAAGTCCCCGTTAAAACATATGTGTTTGATGGACTTTTTTGAGGCTAAGCTTATCCAAGTCCTTGGCAACCAAATCTCGGAACACAGTCAGAGTGGGAGCCAAAGGACCTGGGGGGTTGAATAGTGAGGCATTGGAAAATGAAGTGGACTTGATGCCCATATTATATTCCACTCTAGGGGTGATGGGGTTCCCCATCATATGCCTTTTAATGCTCATTTTACGCACAAACTTTTGAAGGTCTATGAAAGTGTCGAATTTGTTAAGAGGTCGGGGGGGAGCAAACTTGAGTCCATGATTTAACACATGCTTCTCTTCAACCGAAAGAGAAGCTGAACTCAAATTAAACAAACCCCGATCCCTCAACGCCGACTTCTTTTTGTCGCGGACCCTCCGCCCCCCTCTAGTCCCTCTCTGCCCTCCTTTTGCCTTTTGTTTTTTGGGGTGCCCCCCTGAAAAGGGGTATTAAGCTGGTTCCATGAGCCTTGCCCCCCAGGAGGGTTAGAGTAGGCAGATGGAGGCTGGTGGTATCCCTGTGAAGGGATGACATCCTCCTCCTATGGGATGGTGACTCTGAGTCCCTTGAATCATTCATCTCTGCACTGAATGACAATGACAGAGGAATTAGATTGGTGCACGAATGCAGTAGATCTGAAATTCATTTTCTAGATCTTAAAACTAAAGTGGTTGGTAGTTCCCTTGAAACCTCTACTTTCTTCAAGGAGACTGACAGGAACGGATTTATTGACACATCTAGTTGCCACCATGTGTCGTGGCTTAGATCCGTTCCTGTCAGTCAGTTCCTCAGACTCAAGAGGAACTGTTCCAATAGAGCGGACTTCCTGCGGGAGGCTAGCTCCTTGAAGTCCAAGTTTTTGGAGAAGGGGTATAAAGAACAGGATCTTGAAACAGCCCTTATGCAGGCAGATTCCCGTAATAGGGCTGACCTGTTGGTACCACGAGAACGTGAGAGTAATGATGATTTTCAGTTTGCCTTTTTTTCATCATACTCCGTTCAGCATTTCTCTGTTAAAAAATTGATCAGGAAGCATTGGCACATCCTAAAGAACGACAGCCTCCTGGGCCCTGTACTACCTGAAGCTCCTAAAGTCATTTTTAGGGGTGTGCCTCCGCTGAGGCTTCAAGTGGCCCCCAACATTGTGGATCCACCTAAGACCATCTCTTTTTTCAGGAGAGGGGTGGTTTTTATCCATGTAGAGGTTGTGCCATCTGCAAGGTTAATGCTTGTAGGTCTAGGAGGGTTGAGACGTTCTTTTCCAATTCCACACAACGTAATGTTAAAATCAAGCCGTTCATCACATGTTCCACACGGCACGTTGTCTACCTACTACGTTGCCCTTGTGGCCGTGAATATGTGGGTAGGACGATACACTGTCTTTTTAGGCATTGATAAATTTTCAGGCAGTTGGAGGGGTAGTAACCGTACCAGAGGTGTCTCACAACTAGAGACCAGCTGGATTTATCGGTTGAAGACCTACGCCCCTCACGGGTTAAATATTGATTGGGATATTAATTCCTTTATCAATAATGCCTGATGAAGGGGTTTTCAGTATGTTCTGCACTGTTGGTTATCATAATTTTATTTTGTTTTTATTTGTGGGATAGTTTTAAATGTTTTTATTCTATATTTTTTGTGATGCTATTAAACTGTCATATTGTGTATCATATTTAGTTCACATTTTTAGTTACATTTATAATTTTCCCTTCATGTCAATGTAAGTTATGTAATGGAGCACTCTCGGGAATTTTTGTTTCTGGCCGCTAGATGGCGGTGTTTCCCTGCAAAGTCTAGCACGGCTAGAGTAGAGCACTGTTCCCCTGGTTACCTATAGGTTTCCCCCGTTTTGAAGCTCTTTTAAATAAGGTTTCTTTCTTAAGATCAAATATGCACTAGAAGTCCTTTGAAATATAAGGCACATATATCTCTTGTGCAATCATGTTAATATTTGATCGGTTTATCGCTGTTTGCGGTCTCCAATTCCGGGTTTAGCTCCGGATGTTGACATTCAAAGGTCACACATCCTGTTCCAGGTCGTTGGTCTCCTTCCTGTTGATGGTTTGGGATGACCTCTTCCTGCTGGCTCCGGATTGGACGCAGCGAGTTCCGCCCTGTCTCACCCAGCATATAAGGAAAGACGTTCTGCCATAGGCCACACCCCCTGACGAAGTCACGTGTTGACGAAACCGGTCGGAGGA
This sequence comes from Pelophylax lessonae, assembly GCF_965119305.1. Classification (NCBI taxonomy): domain Eukaryota; kingdom Metazoa; phylum Chordata; class Amphibia; order Anura; family Ranidae; genus Pelophylax; species Pelophylax lessonae. The sequence continues at coordinate 563,743,490 of NC_138768.1, forward strand.
GGAGGCTGCGGTTCGTCGTGCTGAGGCCAGCAAGGAGACACGGCGGCCATTTTATTGGTTGGAAACAAAGGTTCTGAGAGTATAGCTCCGAGACATGCTGTGATTTCTTCATGCAAACGTGAGTTGCCACTCTGCTTTTACTGAATAAACCTGTGAACGTACTTCACTATTGGAGTTGTCCCTCTTTTCCTTATGTTCACTTGTTCCGGTCGGAGCTGCTGAGGGAACACTGGGAATCGATACATGTCGATCTGGGCACTGATTTGATCACACAGGCTGTCTTTGATCCTTGTAATGGGGGTCATTGCAATTTGGTAAGAGGCCATTTATTATCTTGGTGGCGGTTCCTGCACTCGGGGCTTTTTCCAAGTTTGAAAAGGTGGACAGTTTCCCTTCTTTATTGGAGCACTCTCTGATGAACTTTTGTTTACTGCACTTTTGTATTTGATCCATTTGAACATTTGTATGGACTGTGGATTCAATTGTGTTAGTGCTGCACCAATCCCATTCTATATTGCTATTTAGATCTGGTATTTCTGTTTCTAGATCAGGTGCTGGCTGCTTTCATTTGGTCTGTTGACTTTTTATTCATGTATGTTTTTATCTTTACATTTTAGCGCAGCAATATCCCCATTTTTATATTCTTGCTAATTAGTACATGTGCTGCTGCTTTGTGAATTCTGAGTAAGGATCTGTCGAGCGAGATATCCACATTTGGTTTTTTCGCATCATTATACCAGTGTTGGTTGGCCTTTCTGTGCTTGTACTATCATGGATGTATTTGAGTACAGGAAGACCTATTCCATCAACCTGGAAGGCATTTTCTCGACCTCTAGTGAGCCTGCGGATGACATGAGTGGTCTCTTTTTGAGACTTAAGAACATCATGACAACCGAGCTCCACACGGGGTGGGATATTGCCGCCTTTGAGAAATATCTTGCTGAAAGTATGGTACCTAGAAGCCTGAGGTGGGAGGTGGCACCACAGAGTGACATCTTAGATTTAGATGAGTGGTACCAATACTTCAACAAGGCAGGGCTTGAATTACTACGTTATATGGTAACCAAGAAACGGCTTAAACTTAAGAAATTGGATGAGGAGATTAATGTTATTAAAGGCAAACTGGAGGAATTTAAATCTAAAGACCTCTACAAACAAAAATCTGACCTCTTAAAAAAGCATTTGGAAAAGGAGGACTTAGAACAGAAAAATAAAAAAAGGAAGAAATTCCTAAGGGATAGTGGTGATTATCAGAGTAAGCTAGTCTTTAAATGGCAAGCTAATAGGGACCCGGCTGATGTTGGCACAGGACAACCCTCTCAGCTTGTACCCCCCCCCCAGTACCCCAATGGAAGTTGGTGAGAGTTCTGGCCAGTCTCATTATCCTCTTATTTCAACGGAGACATGGGCTCAGCCCAGAGGACGGGGACGAGGCCGTGGAGGTGGTAGGGGAAGGGCTAGAGGTAAGGGGAAAGCTGCCCCTCAACAAGGATATAGCCAACAACCCTCTGGAAATAGATTTTTACCACTCCGAGAGGATTATCAGGGAGCCGCTCAATATATCACCACACACCCGCAACAAGAGGAATACATACCTCCTTTTCAGCCACAGGGACCCTATTATCAGAATAGAGGGAACCAACGGCCACAGACTTCACAGGGATACCACCAGCCTCCATCTGCCTACTCTAACCCTCCTGGGGGGCAAGGCTCATGGAACCAGCTTAATACCCCTTTTCACGGGGGCACCCCAAAAAACAAAAGGCAAAAGGAGGGCAGAGAGGGACTAGAGGGGGGCGGAGGGTCCGCGACAAAAAGAAGTCGGCGTTGAGGGATCGGGGTTTGTTTAATTTGAGTTCAGCTTCTCTTTCGGTTGAAGAGAAGCATGTGTTAAATCATGGACTCAAGTTTGCTCCCCCCCGACCTCTTAACAAATTCGACACTTTCATAGACCTTCAAAAGTTTGTGCGTAAAATGAGCATTAAAAGGCATATGATGGGGAACCCCATCACCCCTAGAGTGGAATATAATATGGGCATCAAGTCCACTTCATTTTCCAATGCCTCACTATTCAACCCCCCAGGTCCTTTGGCTCCCACTCTGACTGTGTTCCGAGATTTGGTTGCCAAGGACTTGGATAAGCTTAGCCTCAAAAAAGTCCATCAAACACATATGTTTTAACGGGGACTTTGCTCCTTAAAGGAGCGTAAGGACATAATTGTGAGGCCAGCAGATAAAGGGGGAGGAATAGTCATTCTGGATACTGTGGCCTATAATGTGGAAATGAATAGGTTATTGTCAGACCGGGACACTTATATTCCCCTGAGGGGTAACCCTACGACATCATACAAAAAAGAACTTGTCGACTTGGTGGAGGATGGCTTTCAGCGCAAACTCCTTACCAAGAAGGAGAAATCCTTTTTGGTACCATCCGCCCCAAGGGTGCCAATAATGTACTATCTACCCAAGGTGCATAAAGATGCGGTGAACCCACCCGGGAGGCCAATCATTAGTGGCATTGATTCGGTTACCTCCCGGGTGGGTAAATACATAGACTTCTTTCTCCAGCCCCTTGTGACCAAGACCCCCTCATTTTTGAGGGACTCTATGCAAGTCATTAATATACTTAAGGATATAGAGTGGAAGCACGCCTACATCTTGGCCACTGCTGATGTTTCATCCCTTTACACGGTTATATCACACCAGCATGGAAGGGAGGCTGTTGAGTATTTCTTGGGTTAGAGCACTTTGTTAGGTCTTCAGAGTCAATTCATCTTATCCCTGTTGGATTATGCTATGGCCCATAATTTCTTCTGGTTCAATGGCACTTATTACAGACAAAATAAGGGGGTGGCCATGGGCGCGAAGTTTGCGCCAAGTATGGCCAATCTGTTCATGGCCAAATGGGAGGAGGATGTCATCGGTGACGTTCCGAGACCAGAGATAGTTCTCTGGCGGAGGTACATCGATGACATCCTCCTCCTATGGGATGGTGACTCTGAGTCCCTTGTATCATTCATCTCTGCACTGAATGACAATGACAGAGGAATTAGATTGGTGCACGAATGCAGTAGATCTGAAATTCATTTTCTAGATCTTAAAATTAAAGTGGTTGGTAGTTCCCTTGAAACCTCTACTTTCTTCAAGGAGACTGACAGGAACGGATTTATTGACACATCTAGTTGCCACCATGTGTCGTGGCTTAGATCCGTTCCTGTCAGTCAGTTCCTCAGACTCAAGAGGAACTGTTCCAATAGAGCAGACTTCCTGCGGGAGGCTAGCTCCTTGAAGTCCAAGTTTTTGGAGAAGGGGTATAAAGAACAGGATCTTGAAACAGCCCTTATGCAGGCAGATTCCCGTAATAGGGCTGACCTGTTGGTACCACGAGAACGTGAGAGTAATGATGATTTTCAGTTTGCCTTTTTTTCATCATACTCCGTTCAGCATTTCTCTGTTAAAAAATTGATCAGGAAGCATTGGCACATCCTAAAGAACGACAGCCTCCTGGGCCCTGTACTACCTGAAGCTCCTAAAGTCATTTTTAGGGGTGTGCCTCCGCTGAGGCTTCAAGTGGCCCCCAACATTGTGGATCCACCTAAGACCATCTCTTTTTTTCAGGAGAGGGGTGGTTTTTATCCATGTAGAGGTTGTGCCATCTGCAAGGTTAATGCTTGTAGGTCTAGGAGGGTTGAGACGTTCTTTTCCAATTCCACACAACGTAATGTTAAATCAAGCCGTTCATCACATGTTCCACACAGCACGTTGTCTACCTACTACGTTGCCCTTGTGGCCGTGAATATGTGGGTAGGACGATACGAAAGTTACACGTGCGGTTGCAGGAACATGTGGCGAATATACTGAAGGCATTCCCAAAACATAGTGTCTCTAGACACTATGATGAATGTCATGGGAATGACCCCAAAGGCACTGTCTTTTTAGGCATTGATAAATTTTCAGGCAGTTGGAGGGGTAGTAACCGTACCAGAGGTGTCTCACAACTAGAGACCAGCTGGATTTATCGGTTGAAGACCTACGCCCCTCACGGGTTAAATATTGATTGGGATATTAATTCCTTTATCAATAATGCCTGATGAAGGGGTTTTCAGTATGTTCTGCACTGTTGGTTATCATAATTTTATTTTGTTTTTATTTGTGGGATAGTTTTAAATGTTTTTATTCTATATTTTTTGTGATGCTATTAAACTGTCATATTGTGTATCATATTTAGTTCACATTTTTAGTTACATTTATAATTTTCCCTTCATGTCAATGTAAGTTATGTAATGGAGCACTCTCGGGAATTTTTGTTTCTGGCCGCTAGATGGCGGTGTTTCCCTGCAAAGTCTAGCACGGCTAGAGTAGAGCACTGTTCCCCTGGTTACCTATAGGTTTCCCCCGTTTTGAAGCTCTTTTAAATAAGGTTTCTTTCTTAAGATCAAATATGCACTAGAAGTCCTTTGAAATATAAGGCACATATATCTCTTGTGCAATCATGTTAATATTTGATCGGTTTATCGCTGTTTGCGGTCTCCAATTCCGGGTTTAGCTCCGGATGTTGACATTCAAAGGTCACACATCCTGTTCCAGGTCGTTGGTCTCCTTCCTGTTGATGGTTTGGGATGACCTCTTCCTGCTGGCTCCGGATTGGACGCAGCGAGTTCCGCCCTGTCTCACCCAGCATATAAGGAAAGACGTTCTGCCATAGGCCACACCCCCTTACGAAGTCACGTGTTGACGAAACCGGTCGGAGGAGGAGCCTGCGGTTCGTCGTGCTGAGGCCAGCAAGGAGACACGGCGGCCATTTTTTTGGTTGGAAACAAAGGTTCTGAGAGTATAGCTCCGAGACATGCTGTGATTTCTTCATGCAAACGTGAGTTGCCACTCTGCTTTTACTGAATAAACCTGTGAACGTACTTCACTATTGGAGTTGTCCCTCTTTTCCTTATGTTCACTTGTTCCGGTCGGAGCTGCTGAGGGAACACTGGGAATCGATACATGTCGATCTGGGCACTGATTTGATCACACAGGCTGTCTTTGATCCTTGTAATGGGGGTCATTGCAATTTGGTAAGAGGCCATTTATTATCTTGGTGGCGGTTCCTGCACTCGGGGCTTTTTCCAAGTTTGAAGTGGTGGACAGTTTCCCTTCTTTATTGGAGCACTCTCTGATGAACTTTTGTTTACTGCACTTTTGTATTTGATCCATTTGAACATTTGTATGGACTGTGGATTCAATTGTGTTAGCGCTGCACCAATCCCATTCTATATTGCTATTTAGATCTGGTATTTCTGATTCTAGATCAGGTGCTGGCTGCTTTCATTTGGTCTGTTGACTTTTTATTCATGTATGTTTTTATCTTTACATTTTAGCGCAGCAATATCCCCATTTCTACAATCTAATTGTAAGAAGATGCAACCAATCTAATTGTAAAAATACTATACAAAAAAAAAAAATACAAACAATGGAAGTTAAAGTGAAAGTTTTAAATGAACACATTCCTTACCATAATTGATGCGCGTTACTTTTTAAATTACTGCTTTGCAGCCGGCATTCTTAAAAATAGGGCAATAGATCCCATCTAGATAACAGTTCATATGAGTTAAAATTGTAGCACTGCAAAAAAAAAAGGAAAGCAATACTGCAACTTTCCCTGGAACAATCACTACTCAGAGTGTGCAATAGAGGTAGCATACTCCAGTGACATCATAGACTCTCCTTCTAACCACAGAGGCTGCCTGACAGCATAGTTCCTCCCTGTGTTTTTAGCGGAGAATATCCCCTATCAGCACCATGGGACTACTTTATTTGTTAAAAGCTACAGCCCCTTCAGCAATCCATCTCCCCAGGCAGGGCTTGACATATTTTCTTTGAATCTAGGAGCCAGCTAAATAAGTTAAAGTGATTGTAAAGTCTTGTTTTTTTTTTCTATAAAAATAACAAACATGTTATAATTACCTGCTATTTGCAGTGGCTTTCCTCAGGGCAGCCCGCATCCTCCTCTTCTCGGGTCCCTCTTTGGCTCTCCTGGCCCCACCCTCCTGTTGAGTGCCCTCACAGCAAGCAGCTTGCTATGGGGGCACCCGAGCCAAGCCACAGCTCCGTGTGTCCATTCAGACACAGAGCTTTGGCCCAGGCCCGCCCCCCCTCTCTCTTGATTGGCTGACTGACTTTGATTGACAGCAGCATAAGCTAATGGAAGAGGGAATCTTGGACATCACTGGATACAGAGGGGGCTCAGGTAAGTATTAGAGGGGCTGAGGGGGGCTGCTGCACACAGAAGGTTTTTAATCTTAATGCATAGAATGCATTAGAATAAAAAAACATCTGCATTTCCAACCACTTTAAGAGCCAGTTTGTGTGAGGCGATATGTAACATGTGTATCGCAGTTGACGTTTTCATGCGTAGGCACCCCAACATGTGCATTTATGTTTGTATGTGCATATATATGGGGGTGGGGGGGGGGGTTAAAACATTTTTTTGGAAGGGGGAATTTTATGTGCTTGGCTGTAACTTTAATGTTCGACAATAAAAAAAACTCATTTTTTTTTAATTTTTTGTTGAAACTGTCAACTGGTAACCTGTCAATGGGGACCCGGAAGGGATGTCATACACATTGCTTCTGGATAAGGAACAAGATGGGGAGGAGAGCGGATGTTTGTCTGTTCTCATCACTCCCCTCTACCCTGTGGTGCCCGCTATGCCAGTCCCGGAGCCACAGATGGGCAAGCAATGGGGCGGCAGCAGAGCCACCTAAATGCTTCCATCTGACAAGTGAGCCCTGCTGCTCTCCCCCACAGCAAGGCTAAATATAGAGACAAAAGTCTACCCGCCTGGCAGCCGTAACTGCATATCCCGGGGCATCGGGTGTTACAAATTGTGCATCCCTGGAACAGTGAATGGGCTGACAAAAGCCCAAGTGCAAGAACACAATTTCTAGTCGCCATAGCAACCTGCGCCTAGGGATTGTCGGGTCCTGCTCCCAGGCATGACCTTGTAAAATTGTGTAATACTATATTAAGATCTATTGTTCATAATAAGCTATTCACTTGGACTACATTATTACCATGAGTAGAATTTACAGAAAAAAAAATACCTAAAAGAGGAAATAAAATAGAAGCTAGCTATCTGTTCTATTAGGCTTTTGGAATGGGGCCAATGCCTTCCAAATTCGGAAGTGCAGTATACTGAATAGTGGTCATGCTGAGGAATAGACCGGACTAGATCTGAGCCTGCAATTATGTGTCCCATCATCTGTAATTAGCATATCAATGGCCAAATCTTATATTATTTTCTGCATTATTTACTGGACTTATACTATTATTATGATCTATCTTGAAATATGAAAACATATTTTTGAGGCTCCCCACACATTATGAATTATGTGACACATATTTGCTATGTCCCGTGAATATTCACTTCTGTGTCACACATTTTACAGAGTCTGCATTCTGGATTACAAAGGTGTTGAAAGGAGGAGTTTCAGGGGGTGGAGTCAGTACACGAATCAGTGCTTGCAGGCAGCAAGATACTATGGGATATGTAGTCCTTAGAATTTGCAAAGCAAACAGAATAGGGCAAGCTGCAAAGCATGCAGGGAATCCAGGAAGTTGTGGGAAGAGATGACCAGCAGCCAGTCAGCAAACACAGTGAAAGCAAATTTTTCAAAGAAGCTTATAATGAATTGTCAATTATTCATATCACTATTACAATGCTGATGTTCTAAAATGAAAGTGTAGGCTGTGAATACAAATCTCCTTTAAAGAGGAACTGCAGTCTGCTCACATAATTTGTAATAAAAACATCTTTGCAATTCTGAAGCTTCCCTCCAACCACTTTGCATAATCATTTATATGTATTGTGATTCTGTACTTGCCAAATATGCTGTAGAAATCTCCCTCCACTAAGTATTTTAACTGTGGGCAGTTGAAGCTGCTGACTGTTCACTTCCTGAATTTAAACAGACACACAGAGGCACACAGACACACACACACACACACACACACACACACACACATATATACAGACAGACAGACAGGCACACTCACACCACTGCTTGCCTGCACATTTCTCCTCTCTTGAATACTCATGGATTTCTACAGTCTCCCTTTATCTCCGTGCTCATTCAGCCCCCTCCAGGTCTAAAGCTCTCCTTGGCTTTCCTATGACTCATCCCTCCTCCCTTGCTGGCAAACTCTCATGAGAGTGAGAGAGAGCTTTGCATGATGTCATTAGCCTAGGCAAATTACCAGACAAGTAAAAGGAAGTGGGCTGTATAAGATATTTTACTGGCAGAAAAAAAAAGTTTTATTATCCAAAGTTAAAACAACAAGGGCAGAGGATTTAATAGATGGACAGATGAAAACATGACTGAAGACCCTCTTTAAGTAAAAAATGTTAGCTTTCATTGTTTGTATTTGTGTGTGCGTGTGTGGTATTTTTCACTTGTACTATAGCGAGATGATTAAATTGCATATATAATCCTTTTAATTCAGGTCATTGAAAATGGAATTTTGGATGAAAAGTGCCAAGCTCTACGACTGGAGGTCCCATTGGTATTTTAATTGCAATCAGTATATTTGAAGTATAAAATACTGGGACTCTTTACCTAAGGATCATAGGATCAAGCCCAGGCACTACAGATTAGAAGAAAGATACCAGTTCACGTAAGCTGCTTAATTTTGTAATAATATTAATATTCTTATATTTTTACGTGAGTGAATGCTTTTTATGGCTTTACCAGTAAACAGTAAACATTCAAGACGTGTTCCATACAGAAAAAAATTCTACTTTTGTTGAATGCACTGGAACGTACTGCACTGGTCCTGAACTAGAGCCATGTTATGTTGGAATCCATGTTAACCACTTTACAACCGCCCAACGCAGATATACTGCGGCAGGCAGCTGCTCCTGGGCAAAGCAACCTAGGTATACGTCGCTCACTCTCAGGAGGCTAGGGCACACTCCCACCCCCCCTTGTCAGCGGGGGAGCCTATGCGTGTGTCAGGCGGCTCCGATTGCTGCCTGACAGCCGCGATCATTCCCCGCTGAGAGAGAAGAACGGTCAGCTGTTGTAAACACAGCTGACCGTTCTTCTCCCTGCAATGATCATAGAGCCCATGTGATCCTTCTATATAGGATCACATGTCTCTATGGTCATTTCAGAAGCCCCGCCCCCCACAGTTAGAATCACTCCCCTAGGCTCACATTTAACCCATTGATCACCCATAATGTTAAACCCTGGGGTGGTAAGTGGGGTTCCCCAAAGGTTTGTCCTGGGACCAACCTTGTTCAATTTATTCATAAACAGCATTGAGGACGGGATCAGTAGCTCAATCTGAGTTTTTGCAGATGACACGAAATTGGGCAGGGCAATAAACTTCACAACATGAGGCAGATATCTTACAGAATGACCTGAACAAAATAACAGAGTGGACAACTAAATGGCAAATGAGGTTTAATGTGGAGAACTGTAAGGTTTTGCACTTGGGGACTAAAAACATAAAAGCACAATATACTTTAGGGGGGTTGGGGCTTTGGGGGAATCAAAAATGGAGAAAGATCTGGGAGTCTTAGTAGAGGATAGACTAGGCAATAGCATGCAATGTGAAAGAATTATGTAGTGATATATAATGGCTGTGCTCAACCAATCTATTACACTTTATGTGCAAATAGCAAATTTAACTCTCAAATAAATAACATATGATAAATCAATGCAAACTAGTTGCCAGGTGCACGTATAAATATGCACATATAATTAATGGTATGTGCAAAAGTAAATAAGTAAAGAAATATAATTAAATATATATATATATATATATATATATATATATATATATATATATTTAAACACAGGTAAACTGGTATAATCAAGTGCAGTAAAAAAATAAATAAATATAATTATTCGATCAATAAAGTGTCAATAGGTATATGGTCCTGAGGTGCAAGATAAATGAATAAAGTGCAGTGTGCAGATTAGGGTAACAATCAGATAGTGGTAAATAGGACCATAAAAACAAAAATATTCAGTCCAATAACACTGTCCTATAATTAAATAGAGTCTCTGAAAGATCTTGTAGTTGCACCTCCACCAAGACACAGGACCACCCGGTGTGCACAAAAATGCTTAATAGAACGAACGGACCCCTTATTATAGGGGGTCAGTTCAGGCTGTGATTCACAAATTGTAGACAGGGTAATTAGTGGGCGAGAGCCAGTTGTGCAGTCTCCAGTGAGTAACTCCAACCAATTTGCACCATCCACCTTAGAGCATCCTCAAAGCCAGGGAATGTATCTCTCGATTGGCATAATAAAATAAACAATTATGCCAATCGAGAGATACATTCCCTGGCTTTGAGGATGCTCTAAGGTGGATGGTGCAAATTGGTTGGAGTTACTCACTGGAGACTGCACAACTGGCTCTCGCCAGCTAATTACCCTGTCTACAATTTGTGAATCACAGCCTGAACTGACCCCCTATAATAAAGGGTCCGTTCGTTCTGGTAAAACACAATAGACTTGATGGGACTTTAAGTGAGACCCCAGCAGGTAGTGCCCGGCATCTCCATCCCTGTATCAAGAAAAAATGAGGTTGAAGGATTATAAGAGGTGCATGGAAGTCAGCAAGCCCCCAGTCTGATGTACTCACCCTCCAGTCTGTCACCAACCAAGTAGACCTGTCTCATGATACAAAGAACAGGGGTTTAGTTGACACACATTTGCAAACGCATGTGTAAGCTGCAGAGCCACTACACGGCACCCTGTTTTATCTGCAGTCCTAACACTTCCTAATTTAGTGTCTCCACACTGGGAGCACATGACTGCTAATGGATGGATGGGGGAACAGGTGGGAGCCATGTGCTCCCAATGTGGAGACACTAAATTAGGAAGTGTTAGGACTGCAGATAAAACAGGGTGCTGTGTAGTGGTTTTGCAGCTTACACATGTGTTTGCAAATGTGTGTCAACTAAACCCCTGTTCTTTGTATCATGAGACAGGTCTACTTGGTTGGTGACAGACTGGAGGGTGAGTACATCAGACTGGGGGCTGGCTGACTTCCATGCACCTCTTATAATCCTTCAACCTCAATTTTTTTGTTTGTTCTGGTAAGCATTTTTGTGCACACCGAGGGGTCCTGTGTCTTGGTGGAGGTGCTGGAGACTCTGAGAAGTGCAACTACAAGATCTTTCAGAGACTCTGTTTAATTATAGGACGGTGTTATTTTACTGAATTTATTTTTGTTTTTATGGTCCTATTTAACACTATCTGATTGTTAACCTAATCTGCACACTGCACTTTATTCATTTACCTTGCACCTCAGGACCATATATCTATTGACACTTTATTGATCGAATAATTATATTTATTTATTTTTTTACTGCACTTCATTATACCAGTTTACCTGTGTCACATATATATATTTAATTATATTTATTTACTTATTTACTTTTGCACATACCATTAATTGTTTAATTAATGTTATTTATTTGAGAGTTAAATTTGCTATTTGCACATAAAGTGTAATAGATTGGTTGAGCGCAGCCATTATATATCATTATATAATTCTTTCACTTTCACGTTTTCACTTTTACATTGCGGCTCCCAATTGGGATATATTTCCTTACACTTTACACTTTTTGTATTTATTTATATTTACACACTGTTTTCCACTGTGTGGGTACTGTTGGTGCTTAACACCAATATCTTTCCTTAATAGCATGCAATGTCAAGCTGCAGCTGCCAAAGCCGGCAGAATATTAGCATGCATAAGGAAGGGGATGAATTCCAGAGATAAAACTATAATCCTACCACTTTATAAAACTCTGGAGTACTCTGTCCAGTTCTGGTCGCCAGTCCTCAGGAGGGATGTGTTGGAGCTGGAGAGAGTCCAGAGAAGGGCAACTAAACTAATTAGGGAATTGGAGGACCTTTATTATGAAGAGCGTTTACAATTGCTTGATTTATTCTCCCTGGAGAAGAGACACCTGAGAGGGGACATGATAGCAATTTACAAATACCTCAACGTTGATCTCAGCATAGAAAAAAAACAATTCGCAAGGATTGCATGAGGATGCAAGGTCATACAATGCGATTAGAGTTGAAGCGTTTTAACCTCAGGCAAAGCAGGGGGTTCTTTACTGTTAAGGCTACAAGATTGTGGAATTCTCTACCACAAGAGGTAGTTACTGTGGGAAGTATGGCTACTTTTCAAAAGACTCTTGGACATACATCTCAAGGATCAGAAAATTAAAGGGTATGAGAAATGATTACGGCCACACACACCTACACAGGTTGAACTGGATGGACTATAGTCTTTATTCAACCTCAACTACTATGTAAGAACTGCGCTTTGAAAAGTGCACAGTCTATTTGACTTTAATAAATCCACCCCATTATGTATACACATATACTCACTAAGGCTGGGTACACACAGGCCGAAAATCATTCAATATCAACCGGTTTAACAGAAACCAGCCAGCATTCGGTCAGTGTGTACAGCTGTCTTTCCAACAGAAGCCAGTCTAACTACCGGCTTTTGTTGAAGGGTCATGCTGGAATACCATCATCCGATCAGCACTCACAGGCAATGGCTATGAGTGCTGATCAGTGTGTTCTGCTGGAGAGAACACAAAGGCACAGCAGAGAAGATCCCTGCATTTAAATTCCTTGTGTTAGTACAGTGATCTCTCAGTTTTTTTTTTGTTCAGCCCGATGGGTTGTGTTCTGGAAATTTTATAGATCGGCAATTCTTATCCTCATATTGATTAGGTGGTTCCAAATTAATAATAACTACTGCAGTAGGGAACAGATACTGTTCTGCTAATTCCATACAATTTAAGTTTTTTATATAAATGATTACATAGTTATCATATTAATATTACAATTGTACTTTTATGATAACAAGGGGCATAACATACTGTAGGCAGGCTAATTCTAATCAGGACTTGAAAGAATGAAAACATTATTAATGCCGTGTGCACAGTGAGTGCAGTGTGCAATACATAGGCAAAGCATACAAAATAGAATACAATTTTATACAGAATTTACAAATTTCCTTTACAATCTCCCCTCTTTTGATCAATATATAGATCACTAACCATACCTGCTATCACCTTTAACCTGCAATCTCCATACGCTTAAGTGGAAGTAGTCCCGGCCAAAGAGACAAACTCATTGTGGAGAATATAATAGTTGAGAGCAGCTATATTACAAAAATGACTTTTCATTTTGAAAAACAAATGATTGATAAGAAATATTTACAGAGAAATTGGCTGTACACTCCTGTGGCCAGAAGGGCCTTGCAACTTAATTTTGGACATGCTGACTTATCAGCATAGTTAAAGACAGACAATTCTACATAAAATGGAAGACATAAATGACAACATGACTTTAGAATGGCTGAACTACTTTTTAAATCACTATATATATATATATATATATATATATATATATATATATATATATATATATATATATATTTGTATAACTTACAATGAAAGCATTTGACTAAATAATACCACAGACTGTGATTCCAAGTAGAAAACAAATCAAACACAGAGATACTTTCATTTAGTCATTTTTGCAGTCTCTGGTGTGGATCCAGGTGACTTTTCCTTCAAGTTTTGTCAACTGTACATGAAATAGACGCTGTATTGTGTCTCCAAACATTTTCTTATATATAAATGTCTTTTAACATTCCACAAGTCACCTGGCTTTAGCTTATGAGATCCTTCCAAATTTTTTAGGATCTGGAATTGGGGAGAAAAGACATAAATTAGTTTGTCAAAAACCCTAAGAGATCAGCAAGATTCTCTGTGAGATTCGAGTGGAGACCTTCAGCTGCTTAGAAAAATATGCTCATTTACTAAAGCAGCCATAACTGTTTGTGACTGATGACACGGTTCATATGTTAAGCTGGAAGGAAAAGAGTGATTCGCAGACATAACAGATCACCTTTTTCCAAAGTCCTGTTTCATAAGAAATTGCCCCCTGGACCCTTGTTCTTCTTGTTCTAGGGTCCTTAAAATGTAAGCATTAATTCCAGCTCTACTGGGCCAGAACTAGGGTGGAATCTGTAAGTTGCACAGACCCCCAGCAAGTGTCCGGGACTGTAATGCAGCATCCTTAGTTGCCTGGTCTGCATTCATGTGTGGATTTTAATGTTAGTATGTCTACCTCAGTAATAAGCTGGAAGGCTGAAGACAGTCAATCAATTAACTTAGCATGCTTGATTGGTTTACCTGTAAAAGTAAAAACCTTCTAGCTCTTCATATGGAACCAAAAACATGCACCCACCCAAAAAGCTCTCTAATTCTCTACTATCTGTATAAATGTACAGTAAAACCTTGAATTGCGAGAATAATTATTCCCGAAACATGCTTGGAATCCAAAGCACTCTTATATCAATGCAAATTTCCCTATAATAAATAATAGAAACTCAGATGATTTATTCCACAACCATTTATTCCTTCAGTTTATAGTCCATATAAAAAGATTATAGCAATCTGTCCATCCACAAATGGCAGCCCCCACAAGGGGATTAGAAGCAAAATCCAGCAGGAGCTACAGAGTATAAAAGAGAAGAGAGGTGCCTCTAAGTGTACCAATATGGTTACATTTAATGAAGGTTCAATATTTAGCAACTCACATTGTTGATAAATAAAACAGGCACATCTAAGTATGCAGGCATCTGGGGTAAAGCTGTCCACACAGTCCTCCGCACTGTCAGCTCTCACCGCGGTCAGTGTTCAATCCTGACTGGGAAGACTACCCTACAGTAGAGCGATCTGAAAGGGAGGCTTGAAGCGCTCATGGAGCACAGCGTAGAAAGGATGACATAGATGGCAGTGCAGAGGATGGTCTATGGCAGGGGTGGGGAACCTTTTTTCTGCCAAGGGCCATTTGGGTATTTATAAAATCATTATACAAAATTATCAACGTAAAAATGTGCCTGTTATATTTGGTCAAACATTTAATTAACTCACCCCTAATGTGATGGCTGCAACTGCTTCTCTTTGGTGAGGTGTGTGATGTTAGCTGGTATTGATGATGTTGCTACTCACAACTGGTTTTCCAGGTTTGCGTCGGTCAGTCTGGAGCGCAGTCGATTTTTTGTGGTGGTAAGTTTTGAAAAGAACTGTTGGCGGGTACTGCTGGTGAGTATAGCTGGCTGGTACTGCTGATGGATACAGCTGGATGGTACTGCTGTGGGTATTGCTGGCTCAGGCTGGTACTGCTGGCTTGTACTCTGCTGTGGGTACTGCTGACTTGTACTGCTGTGGGTACTGCTGGCTAAGGCTGGTACTGTGCTGTAGGTACTGCTGGCTGGTATTGTGCTGTGGGTACTGCTGTAGGTACTGCTGGCTCAGGCTAGTACTGCTGGCTGGTACTGCTGTAAGTACTGCTGGCTGGTATTGCTGTGGGTACTGCTGGCTCAGGCTGGTACTGCTGGCTGGTACTGTGCTGAAGGTACTTCTGGCTGGTACTGTTGTGGGTACTGCTGACTCTGGCTGGTACTGCTGTGGTTACTGCTGGCTCTGGCTGGTACTGCTGTAAGTATTGCTGGCTCTGGCTGGTACTGCTGGTTCTGGCTGGTACTGCTGTGGGTACTGCTGGTTCTGGCTAGTACTGCTGGCTCTGGATGGTACTGCAGTGAGTACTGCTGGCTCTGGCTGGTACTGCTGGTTCTGGCTGGCTCTGGCTGGTACTGCTGGTTCTGGCTGGTTCTGCTGGCTCTGGCTGGTACTGCTGCGAGTACTGCTGGCTCTGGCTGGTACTGGCGGCTCTAGCTGGTACTGCAGGCTCTGGCTGGTACTGCTGGTTCTGCTGTGAGTACTGCTGGTTCTGGCTGGTACTGCTGGATCTGGCTGGTACCGCTGTAAGTACTGCTGGTTCTGGCTGGCACTGCTGGTTCTGGCTGGCACTGCTGGCTCTGGCTGGTACTGCTGGCTCTGGCTGATACTACTGGCTCCGGCTGGTACTGCTGGCTCTGGCTGGTACTACTGTGAGTAATGCTGGCTATGGCTGGTACTGCTGGCTCTAGCTGGTACTGCTGGTTCTGGCTGGTACTGATGGTTCTAGCTGGTACTGCTGGTACTGCTGGCTCTGGCTGGTACTGCTGGCTCTGGCTGGTACTGCTGTGTGTGCTGCTGTTGGGAAATGCTGGCTAGCAACGGAGGCGCGCTGGAGGAAGAGGCAATGTTTCCTGTATTGGTCACAGGTGGAGTGCATTTGATATCACTCCGCCTGTGACTCACTCAGACTGTCAGAACAGAGCCAGAACTATATAGCAAGCAGGGGCGTAACTACAGGGGTTGCAGGGGTTGCGATTGCTACCGGGCCCCATGCTCCAGGGGGCCCAGTAGCAAACCAGTGGGTGAACTTCCAGGATTGCAAAAGTCACACTTGCGACCGGGCCCTGGCATTTCACCACTGTGGGGAGGCCCAAAGATTGCAGGAAGGGAGCCCACTGCAGAACTAGTGAAAGGATCCTGCTGCGGGACCGTAATAAAAGGCCATGCAACGAGAGTAAAGAGCCCCAGGATTAGTGGGAAGAGCCCTGGGCTTGAAGGGAAGGGCCCCGGCCAGGGATCTGGGGGGGCCCTTCATGGTTTCTTGCATCGGGGCCCTGAAGGCTCTAGTTACGCCTCTGATAGCAAGCATCGGCTCCGTTCTGACAGATCAGCTGAGAGACACAGATTCAGCTGACCAAATGACTTTGAAGGCCGCATACGGCCCCCGGGCCGTATGTTCCCCACCCCTGGTCTATGGGGACAGCTTTACCCCGGATGCCTGCATACTTAGATGTGCCTGTTTTAATCATCAACCATGTGAGTTGCTAAATGTACCTTTAAATGTAACCATATTGCTACACTTAGAGGCACCTCTCTTCTCTTTTATATTCAGTTGTGATGTGACCCTACTCGTATATCAAGACATTGCTCATTTATCAAGTCAACATTTCTAAAAAACTTTTGCTCATGCTGTTTGTGTAAGAACTCCAGTTTCATGTTTCAAAAAGACACCCTTTTCCTGGCAATACTATAATTTCTGTTTGCTTGCGCTGTTGTTAGTTTTAGCAGGATAACAAAAGTCCTTAGTGTCCATCTGACATTTTCTTGATGTCATAACATAATAAATTATAACAGTTCTATGTGCTCATGCGGAAAAACTTAGTAAATCCATGGTTTTCTTCAGCTTACCACTGCATTTACAAGGAAAAGGGACACATCATTTCTCAGTCTACACATTTGGCTTTGGATTTAAAAAATAAGAAATAAATAAAAACAAAAAGTATCTACAATCTGTATATGAAAGAACAGAAATATCATCAGCCAGATCAAAAACTATAAAACAGCTGGCTGCAGGTGGTATCTATCCTAACAAGGTGTGTGGACTTGGCATGATAGGTCTGTTATTACTCTCACATCATGGATCACACATCAAATGATTATCAGACCTTTTAGATTTAATTTTTTATAGAAAAAGTTCTTATGTTTCCCATCCATCTAGATTCTGTTAACTATAATACAGCTGCCATAATAGTTGAACTGAAAAAAACTTTTATGTGTGTACCTAGCCTAACACACACACATTGAAACAACCCAATATGCAAGTCTTGACTACTTCCAGTCCTGGCCTTTTCTGGCACTTTTTGTTTACATGTAACAATTAGTTGCTAGAAAATTACATAGAACCCCCAAACATTTTATTTTACATATTTTTTTTTTTAAAAAAGATTATTGTTTCTAAATGCTTTTGTTTAAAAAAAAAAAATGGCTCTGATGGTTTCTGGGTTAACCCAGAAGTGATGTCATTGCTCCCGGGTTACTATTATGAACAGCCGTTCAAAGTCAAACCGGCTTTGCTCTGCTGTCGGTCAGTCGGCGGATGTGCCGGCTGGTCACTCGGGTCTCCCGGTGGGACTGGTGATCCGGAGAGAGCTGTGGAAGTTAGCAGGAGTGGGGGGGGGGGGGGGGGGAGGGAACAATATCGAACTTCTGGCTCTGGTGCTGAATGGAGTATTTGTGGGGGTCCTTGAATCCCTGCAACCATCCTCATTGAATTTTGCACCTTACGTATCCCCGAGGCACTGGGCCTCACTACCACATGCACCGTTGAACAGGCCCACTGCCTCAGCCTACACTCTCTGCTGATCACACATCTCCTTACCCGATTTGTGCTAAATACTTGAATTATGCTGATAAAGCAGCCATCCAACAGAAAAAGGCTGAAACTTTTTTGCGTTCACTTACCCCAGAGGCCCAATCTAATCTCCCTTACAGGGGATCCTCTTTTTCTCATCCTCTAGACCAGGGATATGCAAACTGTGGCCCTCCAGATGTTGCAGAACTGCAAGTCCCATGAGGCATAGCAAGAATGGCAGCCACAAGCATGACACCTAGAGTCAGAGGCATTATGGGGCTTGTAGTTTTGCAACAGCTGGAGGGCCACAGTTTGCATATCCCTGCTCTAGACCAACAAAGCCCCAGAAAGGATCCTCCAAAATGTCTCAAATATTCTGGCCCTAATAATCTCTCCATAAATCGCTGACTTTACTATCCCAGGTTTATTCATATATATATATATATATATATATATATATATATAAATACAACACACCACTCTTCTGCACTTGAAGGTGGGCCCCACAAAGGTATCATTCTAGGCTCTTAGTCTTGGCAAATCCAGGTAAATGCCACCATTCTGCACTCTCAAGTCTGGGGGTGTCTGGATACACTGGAATTAAGAAATAGAGGGTACATCCGCCTAGTGCATTATCCTTAATAATAACAGCTTTATTGAATAAAAATTCATACTAACAAACATATGCTTGACAAAGGCACATCAACTCTATGTAGCTATAACATCCAAGGTATTGCATTGCAGATGTAACCATAGTATGACTGGCTGACGCGTTTTGATGCATCAGAGCGATATTATTCATCTATATGCCTTACGGGTAAAGATATCACCTTTGTGTTAGACATGTACTGTTATTTGCAAGCTTGGTTGTACTTTACCATTGATCTGCCCATTTTTGCACCTTGAGGAAGTTTGTTTTCTGTTTCTTTTTGCCTCGCTTTATGCTCCCATCAGTTGTTATCCCCGACAAAGTTATAGGCTTTGGTAGGTAGTGTTGTCAACTAGACGGGCAACCTCCCTAGCTCCTGATTTTGGGCGGGCTCTTGGGAGTCAGTTTTCCACAGTTTTCCCATGCGGAAAGAAGCAAAATCCCTATGTTTTTGGTTGGTTTGGTTTATTTGACTTATGCTTATGTCTATTTACCTCGTTTTTGCATTTAAATCTCCTGTTACTGCTCACTTTTTGAATATGACAGACTTACCTAACATACCTTTGGCGCCATATTTAGACCCCCTAGGTCTCCCCCTCCTCTTCCTCCTTGGAAGTCACCCTCGCATCCCTAACCTATATCTTTATTACACCTCCCTAATATCCCCCCCCATGAGAATATCTTCTTTGAATGTGTAAAGGCTTCGACCCCCTATTAAAAGACTTAAAATCCTCCTCCATCTCAAACAGTTGAAAACCGCCCTGTTACAAGAAACATCCCTCATGCCCCTTGATTTTTTTTAGCATGAAAAAACTATGGGTGGGCAAAGTCCTTGTTTTTGATGCAGTCGGGATAAAGGCTGGGGGTCTTCATTTTATTCCACAAAAACCTTCCATGTGAGATAATCTCCCATCTCTGCCTTGGTACCAGGGATTACTTCAGTTCAAATGTATGTGCACCCAATACACCAGGTAAACAATTTTTCTGTGACCTTTCCACTAAAATCTTAAAACTCACTCCCTTGAAAGTTTCAGAAAATGTTCCCTTGCCTCACACAATGACCTAGAACATAGGTCTGAATGACATGAAGCAAAATGATCTTTTGACTCTTGGGCAGATAAGATAGAATTGATAAAACATGCACATATGGATGAAACATTTTACAAATTTCATCACCTCTCTTAGGGATTGGTCAGGCTCTTTTAAATCCCATCCAAAAGAGGTCAACAAAAATATGCTGCAATACTACTCCTCTCTCTATGCGCCCGATCCCATAGATATAAATCCTTGATAAACTTCATCTCCCTACAGTCTCACTCTCCCAACTTGAATCGTTAAACTTGCTTATCTCAATGTCGAAACTATCCACAACTAATATTTAGAAAGGGAAAAAAAGCAGTGCTCCAAATAGTGCAACAATATATAACATTCAGTTGTACATAAAAAGTGTCCATGTGCAAAAAAGAACTCAATCTTGCAACCCATAAAATCATAAACAGTCCATAAATGCAAAACAATCCAATGAAGGAATGATCCATGCAGAATGAAAGTAAAGGGATCCGTCACCAGTAGCACCCTCACACTCAAATTTCTTAGCAGATGTCCAGGACCATAAATTATAATGGTCAAACAGGCAGCAGCAAGTTTATACAGGAGGGTAACCGTCATATGGATCACAGATTGTATAGGTGAGAATCACAATGATAAAAAAGGAAAGCTCTCATAGTGAATCCCATCATGATATAAAAAGGATTTATTTTAAAAGATGACCTCAATTCCCTTCATACAAAACATAAAAGGCATTTGTTTTGGATAACAGAAGAGCAGCAGGCTGTTGGCTTCAAACACTACCGCTGGTAAGCGATCGGACGTGCGGGATGTCGACACTGGTAGGCCACTCCCTGATGCATTTTGTCATTAACAAGATTTTTTATGAAGCCGACAGCCTTCTACTTTTTTATTATAAATAACAAATGCCTTTTATATTTTGCGTAAAGGTAATTGTATCTTTTAAAATAATTTCTTTTTATATCCTGATGGGCTTCACTATAGGAGTTTTTTCCTTTTTTTATCATAGTGAGTCTCCCTATACAATCTGTGATCCATATGATGGTTACCCTCCTGGACAGGGCCGCTGTTAGAAATTATGGGGCCCTGTACAGCCACTTACCCCACCCCTAACTCTGCCCACCGGCCTTAAAAAAATACAGCTTTGTCTTCTAGGGATAGTTATCTTCTATATGAAGTCTGAAGCTGCTAGCCGGGCCCCCCTGACAAGTAACCCTACAGGAGGCCTGATAATACCCCCTTATCAGTGACCCTGGGCGGAACCAATCAAACCCTCTATTCACCTCTATGGAGCAGTGGATGTAAACGGACTTGTGTCTGGTTACACCTGCCTACCTCTGATCTGGTCCCATAAAAAAAAGTAGGTGGTCCTTCCTCCTCTCCTCCGTATAGGTGCGATTTTCTGTCCTGCAACCATGGTCAGGAGAACACAATGATTCTGCCACCAGTTCCCCACTAGGAGAACACAATGATTACGGCTAGCGGCTACAGTAGCTGCTAGTAATAATTGCATGTATAATCTGGCTGGTTGTACCCCAGTATATCAAGTGGATCGACTTGGGTACAATCAGCCTGCCCATAGATGGTTGGAATCTCGGTTGGTTCTTGCTGAACCTGCCAGGATTCGAACCATCTATGGCCGCCTTGACCATTTTGGTCTTTCATTAAGCATTGTAGTCATGGATAAATTAATCTGTCTTCTTTCTTTCTTTTGTTTGTATTAATCAGAGCTGCGTCTAGGTGCACTGTCCTGTTTGGCAAGCTTTGTTTTACCACTACTAAGCATTAGTTATTGCTGTAATGTCTACAAAAGTTTATCAAACATAAACTTTGAAAAAAAAATATATATATACCTGGCTTGCATTTCACTCTTCTTCCTTTAATGATCATCATCATTATCATCATGATAACCACACAGTATAGGTGCTGTGGCTCAAAGCACCTGTACTGTGTGAGTGTGACTGTCATCATGATAATGATGATCATATTTGGCTGCTCCCTGCTATATAAATGAGAATAGCCAATAGCCAGGGCATGGGGAAAGGTGTTTGCTGTGTCATGTAATTAGACTGTACCTTTCCTGTGTGACTTCTGCCAGAGCAAGTGATCTCTCTGTGCCTGCCCTGATTGTTTCCAGTTCCAGTATCCAGCACTCTTCTGCCTGATTCCCTCAGCACTTACTTCCTAAAGGAGTCAGGCAGTGTGCAGGCCAGCAGCAGAGAATTTGAGAGCCGGTGTAACGTTAAAAAAACCCCTACCCCATGAAAATTCCCTACCCTCGTCACTTCCGGTGAGGGTACGTCATTCATCAGATGAGCCGCTTCCCAGTGCGCATGCTCACAGCTGCAGAGGGTAGGGAATTTTCACGGGGTAGTGTTTTTTAATGTTACACCGCGTCATTCATCATCTGTTGCCGTGCGTCCCGCTGTGCATGCCCAGCCACTAAATGAAATCATCTCGGCTCCAACCCTCAGACTTCCCTGCGGGCGCGAGTCATTCATCAGCAGGTGCGGTGTCCCAAATGATCTTGGCTCCAGGAAAATGTTAAAGCGGCGGGGTCTATGAAAATTTAAAAGATTTTCCTTGAGCCGAGATCAGGAAAGTCTGACTGGTTGGAGCCGAGATGATTTCATTTAGTGGCTGGGCATGCGCAGTGGGACGCGCGGTAACAGCTGATGAATGACGCGGTGTAACGTTGTGAAAATCTCCCCAATATTAGGGTGTATAATTTAACATGTTTGCTCCGAATAGGCTTGGACTGGATTCTGGAGGCCTCCCACTACTTTAACTGGTCTCTATAACCAATGATGGTTCACCCTCTGCTCCTTGGTGTCCTTATTACTTTGCAGATGGAAGTCTCTACAACATAACCATCTATTGTGAGACACTGTCATTGCATGGATGGAAACTCGGAAAAAACTGGTCCTCTCCCCCTTCATTTTCAGGCATCTACCTATTCAAGGAAACCTTATGTTCCCTTAAGGGTTAGACCACAAAGCTTTTACTACCTGAAAATGACAGGGACTGACTGTTCTCATCCTTACTCAACCCAGACTCTGGGTCACCTTATATGTTCTCGGAGATTGCCAGAAAATTTTCCCTACCTACATCTTACATTTTCCACTACTGGCAATGCATCAGCTTTACTACCACCCAATGCCGTTATCAAGATAAGAGGTTTCAACTATCTACATTAGATAATTTGCTAAATCAAGGCTCCTACTCCATCTCGGATATCTACAAACCCATGATCTGTAAATTGATTCCTTCTTTTAGTTGTTCTTCAGTAGCAAACTGGGGCAAGGACTTCCTCAATAAAGAGATTACTGACAGGATGCTTCAAGGATATAATAGCAAAATTTCACTTGGTTCCAAATGAATCCTGGAGAGAGACACAACTGCAACTGATCCACTGTGCTTTCATACCTTTTCTATCCAAGAAATCAAACCCTTATTTTACCTTATGCCCGCTTTGCTCAAAGCTGAGGCCTTCTTTGGCACACCACCTATGGTCATGTCCATACAGTTCAACTTTCTGGGACCAAGTAATCTCATTTATATCTAGAGTTACCCTCATCCAACTTTCAAAAGACCCCATCCTTCTGATCTTTGGCTACTGGAACCCCCTCCCTTGTCCACAAACACCAGCCAAAGAGAGCCTCCAGCACATTTCTTGGATTCTAATATGTCTCCCAGTGGCCTGGAGAACGATTTTAAAAAAATGGACTTCCACATCACACCCAACAATTTCTCTAGTTAAACAAGAACTGACACTACTACTATAACGAGAGAAAACTGTCATGGATTTCTCCCTGGCCTCATCTGAACACCGTTTATATTAGAGATGGCAAGCCTTCATGTCTACATCTATGTCTCAGAAAGGAATACGAGTCCCTTGGCTCTTCCAACTACTTCCAAGGACTTCACCAACTCTACAACAGTAAAGGCATCTCTTAATCGGCCCTCTTTTGACTCTAGGGATGATGCCTTAACTACATGCATCCAATTAACCACATATATTTTAATTTCTTTTATTGGTCATGCTTTTCTGCCAGAGTAATTAGGTGAGCAGTATTCCTCTTTTCCTTTATTCCTCTAGTTCCTTCCCTCCTCCAATCTTCCTCGCCCCCCCCCTCCTCCACCCTAATCGTCAGTAATGATCCCTCCAGTTCTCTGCTTGTTTCTTTTCCCCATGTGAATCTGGTGTATGATAAATTTTACTCGCTTACCCTAGTTATCCGTTATATATATATATATATATATATATATATGGACGAGAAGTGGTTAGGCTACATTTGCACTGGCGACTAGCTCTGGTGACTCCTGCTGCTGTTGTGAGGTCGTCAGTGTGCCTGAAGCTATTTGCGACGTAGCGACGGGACCCCATTCCGGTACTGGGAGTGAGGTTGCAGAGATACACTGGACACTGGGCAGAGAGCATTGGCTCTGCATTCCCTCCTAAATACAATACAGACTGTGGTAGTGATTATTAACACCAAGAGAGTTAACTAAGT
Organism: Pelophylax lessonae; assembly: GCF_965119305.1. NCBI lineage: Eukaryota > Metazoa > Chordata > Amphibia > Anura > Ranidae > Pelophylax > Pelophylax lessonae. Next base: position 563,767,863 of record NC_138768.1, read on the forward strand.
TCAGTCATCTGCACAAGTAAAGGTACCCCATGTGTAAGGCAGTGACCCTGTTTAAAGTGCCTAGCATAGCCCAGAAGAATCCACCCCGAGGTAGGCCTCTCATGTGACCCTTACATGGCACCCAACGAGGAGGGAAACACAAAGGAAGTGTCACCCATCTACCCTTACAAGTAGTGATCAGACACTGTAAGTGGTGTGGACAATATGATTGGTGCGGTACTGATCAGGGACAAATTTGACTGGTGCGAGGATAATCAGGGACTATATGACTGATGTGACAGTGATCAGGGACAATATGACTGGTGCAGTGGAAATCAGGAACAATGTAACTGGTGTGGCGGTGGTTAGGGACACTGGGTGGTGACAGTATGTAAAAATAAAATGTGTTTTTTTTTTTTTTTAATTTGGTGCAAATCACTGAAATAAGCAATTGGTAAGACTGTCTAAAGGTTTCATTCATGAAACCTTGTTTACTGCTGTGATACTGTGATTGGTCACACCTATTCCATAGTTCAGGGCAGCTGTGATTGGTCCTGGTACTGTGTGATCGCTGTGATCAATCACAGAGCTCGCTGTTTACAGTGACAGTATTGTTCACTCAAATGTATACTGGGTGGCAGAGAGTTTGCAGGGAACAAAAATAAACATTTATTTAAAAAAAAAATAACATACATTTGAATAAAAGATTAAAAGCACAGTCTAAAACATTCCATCTTATGATTCATAATTTCATCATAACACACATTATCTATGTATACATCCACATTTTTTTAATAAACTCTCCTGCTGTGAACAAACAAGTGGACTGTGTACAATGCCAGTATATACTCAGTTGAGTCCAACGCATTTCGAGATTCATACTCTTCCTCAGGAAAATAGAGATGACATGACCCAAGGGTATAGGCAAAGTACCATTAGAAGATGTGGCCTGTGACTGTATGTTAAAATCAACTAGCAGCAGACTGTGAGAGTGCTTAATTGGGTGGAATAGGTTAGGGAGCTAGCAGGTGAAGCCATTCAGCATACGCAGACATCCCAAAGACATTACCAAGTCTCTCCATTGGCATGGCCACACGCTGCTCTCTTTGGATGGACGTTTTTTGGCAGTGGCTGGATAGGGGGCAGTTAGAGTAGGTAAACTAAAGCGGTAATAACATTTCTGAATCATAACTCTTATTGGAAATGCACACACTGTTCTGCAATTTACACAGAATCAGAAAGATCTGCTACTGTGATAGAGAAAAAGACCTGGATGTCAACATGACACTTAGGAATTGCCGGGAGGCAGTGAGCTGCTGGGAAGGTGGAGGTGCTGAAGCAGGGTGGTAAAAAATCACTGCTGGACTGCCTGCCTGCCTCTGCGCACTAAAATCCCATGGACTTGAATAGGCTGTACCTGTTTTATTTATTTTTTTTTTTTTAAGGCTGTGGTGTGTGAAACACACTCAGACTAACACCCAGTGCAAAAAAAAGTGCACATACAAAACAGGGGAACACAAAAAGTGCAAAGAGTGTGCAAATGGTCCACCTTCGAAGAGGAAGGACCCTGACCCTGATCCCCCCCCGGGGCACAAGGCTCCTTACAGGGACTGAGGTACTCACTGGTCCACATGGCTGAAACGAGGCAGACCCCATTCTCTGGGAGGACTGCCGAAACAGCCAACCCACAGTACTAGGTGGGGCACAGTACATGGGAGAGGGCGAACTAAGCCACAAGTAAATATCCACCCCCTCCCAAGACTTTCAGGGTAGGCCCGAGGATCCTTACCCTACTAATCACTGTGAGTAAAGTGCACACGTGCAAGTGACAAACACACAAAAATAATGTGAATATAAATTACACTCGCTCCAAGACGATAATTAAATGTGAATATCTAGAACTGCTGCTGTTTCAAACCACCTTAGGTAATGCGATGCGTTTAAAAAATAATTGCAAAACTATACGACCAACAGCGCATGTTCAAAAACATAAAAAGTGCATCAAATGTCATACAATAACGAAAACACTTCTGACAATACTATAATTCTTAAAGTGCTCAGTGCAATTGTGACAATACGTGTGTAAATATATATAAATAATATCAAATTGTGCAATCCTATTTTCAAAAAATATTGCAACAACAGTCCCCATAAGAAAAGTCCAACATTTAGACACCTTGCTGGTTCCGTTAAATCTTCCACTTTCTGACCATACTCCTTCAAATAAAATAAAAATTCTTCAAAATGACAGTGATGGTGACACCCTCCATGCTTGGAAGAAAATAGCAGAAATGCACACTCACCACATGATGTTGACCTATCTAACCATATGGCAAAAAGGGGTCCAATTAAGCCTACAAGATCTCCTTGATCTCAGTGGGATGCTTTTTGTGATCACCCGGAGGGTCTTTTCCATACACTGACTGTTTTCAGGCACCAATCTCAGGAACATTGAACATGAAAAAATAAATATCTCCTTATGGTATAGTATTTGTATTGGCTGTTTTATTAAAGTTGGCCCCAATAGGGCAAATAACAGTTGCACAATCCAGTAAAAAGAGTCCAGTAAAAAGAACTCACAATAATAAAAAGATCAGACTCCCCAATCTGATCATTTTATTATTGTGAGTTCTTTTTATCATGTTCTTTTTTCATGTTCAATGTTTCTGAGATTGGTGCCTGGAAACAGTCAGTGTATGGAAAAGACCCTCTGGGAGATCACAACAACCATCCCACTGAGATCAAGGAGATCTTGTAGGCTTATCTGGACCCCTTTTTGCCATAGGGTAAGATAGGTCAACATCATGTGGTGAGTGTGCATTTCTGCTATTTTCTTCCCAGCATGGAGGGTGTCACCATCACTGTCATTTTGAAGAATTTGCACTTAGCACTTTATAGAAATTTTATTTGAAGGAGTAGGGTCAGAAGGTGGAAGATTTAAAGGAACCAGCACGGTGTCTAAATGTTGGACTTTTCTTATGGGGACTGTTGTTGCAATATTATTTGAAACTAGGATTGCGCAATTCGATATTATTTGCATATATTTATTTACACACGTATTGTCACAATTGCACTGAGCACTGTATGACATTTGATGCACTTTTTATGTTTTTGAACATGCACTGTTGATCGCATAATTTTGCGATTATTTTTTAAACACAAAAAGAATACAAACACACAAATAAAAGTAGGGAAAGGGAAGTGAAGAAGTGCTTAAAGTGCCATAGTGCAACACTGTGGCAGGCCCTTTGGCCAGAAATCAAAAATTCCTCTGGTCCCAGCCAAAAGGCCCGGCCCAAGAGGCAGGTGAAAAAAAAGTGTGTAAGTGCAGCGATCAAAGTGCTGAAAAACTCCAGATGAGTTCTCCCACCTGTGAGAATTAGGGTACCCCTGGCCGAGCCATCCCATAGGCACATACACCATGGGTTTCTCCCGCAGCCCCACCTTCGGCCTCTCCATTCCACAGGAAGGTATCAGAACTTTGGGCGCTCAGGGAGGGCCTTGCCTACAACTGGGGACAAGCACAAAGCCAGGTTCAAACCGGAGGAAAAAGCCCCCCCACCACCCCCATTGTTCCCACCTAATTACATCAGGGAAATACTAACTGGCTCCCCAGTTGGTGAAGGTAGTCAGTGTTCTTTCCCTAACAACTGATAAGAACAGATACTACACTTAATCTTTGCCAAAACCTGTTGTGCAGGAGTGATGTCACATTGAAGTCTATGTAGTAGTAGTAAGTAGTACATTTTTACTAGCCAGGCTGCAGATAACCTTTTAAACTACTAATTCATAGGGGGAGATTTACTAAAACTGGAGAGTGCAAAATCTGGTGCAGCTCTGCATAGAAACCAATCAGCTTCCAGGTTTCATTAACCACTTTACCACTAGAGCATTTTGCTGTCTTACGTCTGGGCCACTTTTTGCGATTCGGCACTGTGCGACTTTAACTGACAATTGCGCGGTCGTGCGACGCCGTACCCAAACGAAATTGACGTCCTTTTTTTCCCACAAACAGAGCTTTCTTTTGGTGGTATTTGATCACCTGTGCGATTTTTACTTTTTGCGCTATAAACAAAAAAATAGCGTTTATTTTGAGAAAATAACAATATTTTTCACATTTTTTTTATATGAAATTCCCCCCAAAAAAGATATAAAAACCAATTTTTTTTTAAATTTTTGGCCAATTTGTTTTCCGCTACCTATGTTTGGTAAAAAAAATCGCAATAAGCGTATTTTGATTGGTTTGCGCAAAAGTTTGGTGGTTTTTTTTTAACGCGTAATGGCGGCGATCTGCGATTTTTTTTTTTGCGGGACTGCGACATTGCGGCGGACAGATCGGACCCTTGACTGACATTTTTGACACTTTTGGGGGTACCAGTGACATTACTACAGTAATCAGTGCTATAAATATGCACTGTTACTGTAAAAATGACACTGGCAGGGAAGGGGTTAACTTTATTGGAGAGGGAGGGGTTAATGTATGCCTGGTGCTTACTGACGTGTGGGGGGGAGGTGACTTTGTGAGACAGGGACAGATCGGATGTCCAGCTATGCTGAACAGTCCGATCTGTCACTCCCTGTCACTGAGGAGATCCGCCCGCTTGTGTTTACACAGGCGGGCGGATCTCCACACTAGACTCCCGCTGTGAATGAAAACAGCGGGAGCGCGCCTCCGGCGGCGCGCGAGCGCCACCTACAGGGGAGGAGTCTGACGACGTAGGTCTACGTCGTCAGACGGGAACGAGCCACTTTGCCGCAGTACTATAAGGCCCCTTTCACACATGCTGTCCGTTTGTCCGTTTTTCATCCATCCGTTGACGGATGAAAAACGGACATCAATGCATCTCTATGTAAAAACGGATGACAACTGATGATCATCAGTTAACATCCGTTTTCATCCACTTCCGTCAATGTCCGTTTTTTTGAATGGATGAATGCCCTATTTTTCATCCGTCAAAAAAACGGATCGGACGAAAAACGGATGACAACGGATGAAAAACGGATGTCAACTGATGACAACGGATGACAACGGATGAAAAACTGATGTCAACTGATGACAACGGATGAAAAACGGATGAAAAACGGATAACAACTGATGAAAAACGGATGAAAAACGGATAACAACTGACGAAAAACGGATGAAAAACTGATGACAACTGACGAAAAACGGATGAAAAACTGATGAAAAATGGATGAAAAACTGATACATTTGACGTGACTGAACTGATGAACTGAACGGACTGTATGTGTGAAAGGGGCCTTACAGTACTTAGCGGTAAAGTGGTTAAACATACTGAAGTTAGAAGCTGATTGACTACCATACACAGCTGTACCAGTTTTAGTAAATTTACCCCGTAGTGTCATCAGCATTGTGGGTAAAGTTGTACATGAGCCTATTACCTTTGTTTTAGGCAGATATCTGCTTAAAGTGAATAGGAAATTAGCATGTGGTACTGACTTTTTTTTATACATTTGCATGCAAAAATGTGTACGCAAATATTGGATCAGGTGGAATTTATAAAGCATTCCCATGCAATTGAATTATTGCATTGAACTGTGGCCCTTTGAAACTGAATGCATCAGGCTCATTATGCATACATTTCACAAATGAACAGATACTACACTTAATCTTTGCCAAAACCTGTTGTGCAGGAGTGATGTCACATTGAAGTCTATGTAGTAGTAGTAAGTAGTACATTTTTACTAGCCAGGCTGCAGATAACCTTTTAAACTACTAATTCATAGGGGGAGATTTACTAAAACTGGAGAGTGCAAAATCTGGTGCAGCTCTGCATAGAAACCAATCAGCTTCCAGGTTTCATTAACCACTTTACCACTAGAGCATTTTGCTGTCTTACGTCTGGGCCACTTTTTGCGATTCGGCACTGTGCGACTTTAACTGACAATTGCGCGGTCGTGCGACGCCGTACCCAAACGAAATTGACGTCCTTTTTTTCCCACAAACAGAGCTTTCTTTTGGTGGTATTTGATCACCTGTGCGATTTTTACTTTTTGCGCTATAAACAAAAAAATAGCGTTTATTTTGAGAAAATAACAATATTTTTCACATTTTTTTTATATGAAATTCCCCCCAAAAAAGATATAAAAACCAATTTTTTTTTAAATTTTTGGCCAATTTGTTTTCCGCTACCTATGTTTGGTAAAAAAAATCGCAATAAGCGTATTTTGATTGGTTTGCGCAAAAGTTTGGTGGTTTTTTTTTAACGCGTAATGGCGGCGATCTGCGATTTTTTTTTTTTGCGGGACTGCGACATTGCGGCGGACAGATCGGACCCTTGACTGACATTTTTGACACTTTTGGGGGTACCAGTGACATTACTACAGTAATCAGTGCTATAAATATGCACTGTTACTGTAAAAATGACACTGGCAGGGAAGGGGTTAACTTTATTGGAGAGGGAGGGGTTAATGTATGCCTGGTGCTTACTGACGTGTGGGGGGGAGGTGACTTTGTGAGACAGGGACAGATCGGATGTCCAGCTATGCTGAACAGTCCGATCTGTCACTCCCTGTCACTGAGGAGATCCGCCCGCTTGTGTTTACACAGGCGGGCGGATCTCCACACTAGACTCCCGCTGTGAATGAAAACAGCGGGAGCGCGCCTCCGGCGGCGCGCGAGCGCCACCTACAGGGGAGGAGTCTGACGACGTAGGTCTACGTCGTCAGACGGGAACGAGCCACTTTGCCGCAGTACTATAAGGCCCCTTTCACACATGCTGTCCGTTTGTCCGTTTTTCATCCATCCGTTGACGGATGAAAAACGGACATCAATGCATCTCTATGTAAAAACGGATGACAACTGATGATCATCAGTTAACATCCGTTTTCATCCACTTCCGTCAATGTCCGTTTTTTTGAATGGATGAATGCCCTATTTTTCATCCGTCAAAAAAACGGATCGGACGAAAAACGGATGACAACGGATGAAAAACGGATGTCAACTGATGACAACGGATGACAACGGATGAAAAACTGATGTCAACTGATGACAACGGATGAAAAACGGATGAAAAACGGATAACAACTGATGAAAAACGGATGAAAAACTGATGACAACTGACGAAAAACGGATGAAAAACTGATGAAAAATGGATGAAAAACTGATACATTTGACGTGACTGAACTGATGAACTGAACGGACTGTATGTGTGAAAGGGGCCTTACAGTACTTAGCGGTAAAGTGGTTAAACATACTGAAGTTAGAAGCTGATTGACTACCATACACAGCTGTACCAGTTTTAGTAAATTTACCCCGTAGTGTCATCAGCATTGTGGGTAAAGTTGTACATGAGCCTATTACCTTTGTTTTAGGCAGATATCTGCTTAAAGTGAATAGGAAATTAGCATGTGGTACTGACTTTTTTTTATACATTTGCATGCAAAAATGTGTACGCAAATATTGGATCAGGTGGAATTTATAAAGCATTCCCATGCAATTGAATTATTGCATTGAACTGTGGCCCTTTGAAACTGAATGCATCAGGCTCATTATGCATACATTTCACAAATGATTTAGCACAATATCGGCTGACCCCTAAACGTAAGATTGCCATTTTTCATTCCACTCCACTACCTCATCTTAACTGGTTGCACTGTAGATGACCACCTTAATTGCCCATGCATTTTTGGCTTTATTTGATGATGAGGAGGAATAGAATAACAGTCTGAACACGCTAAATAGCCAAACAATTATGATTGTATGCAACAAATTCTAGTACTCATTTACTTTTTGTATTGTGTGGGTTTTGCCCCTATGAGGCATATTTATAAAGCAGTTATTGCGGCATTCACCATATATTCACTGCAGGTTCCTGGTCATTCTTTTTTTTTTAATAGGGGCTGATTCTCCATTAGTAAATATTTGGTGAATGTCACATTTACTGCTTTAAACATATGCGCTATATGGGTAATGTATGTTTTATGGCACTTACCTAACACACACACACACGTGCACACACACACGCGCGCCCATGCACACACATGCACACCCACACACGTTATGAAAGCATAAGCACTTTCATCCATATCACTAATTCAGTGGTTTGGGGCTGTGTATGACGTCATTACTGGCTCTGAATGGGCACATGCAGATCCTGATGCAGGATATTCCATGTGATGCTCCAGAGGCTGCTGCTGCTGCCTGCACCATTCCTTCCTGCTTGTTTGTCATTTATTTAGTCCTCTTCCCTGATTCACTGAACAGATAGCTGTGGCTGCAGATTAAACTCTCTTGTTCCCTCCCCCTGTTTTTTTTTTTCTTCCTCTCACTCACCCACCCATCTCACCCCCTGAGACCTCGATGTATTTGACGTCATGTGTGCTCCTTTCAGTTGCCATAGCGACTCTCTTCCCCAAACCCCTCTGCCTGTCTCCTCTCGTAGCTTCCACAATGGTACAGCCAGCATCACGCTGCACAATGCTTTCCAGGCAGTGAAAGAAGGTGATTCAGCAAGCCTGTGCATGCCTGTCCATCACCATCCCTTCCTATTTTTGTTTTTTCTTTCCTTTTTTTTTTTGCCTTTGACTGCGGCACATTTTCTTTAGACCCATCCCAGTGTGCCGTCATTAATTTCAGTCTATAACCTCATCCTCATTTGGGGGAACCTTGAAGTCACCTGGTTGTCACCAGTTTCTTGTCCCATCCCCCCCCCCCCCCTGCACTTGGTGTCTGGAATGTTGGCTAGGGAAGCCACATAGAAGCAGAGCGTTTGGAGGCGCACCTCTGGGTCTAGACTCTGGTATTGCAGGCACGGAATGGTGAGTAGACCCTATCGATGTTGCTGCTGTCATTGATAAAGGATGGTAGGCTCGATTCACAAAGCTTTAGCACAAGAATAAGCATCTTTATTTTAGACATGTGACTGTCATTTTCAAATCTCATTGGTCTCAACTGAAAATATCTGTCATTTGTTAAAAAATAAGTATCCTTAGCCTGATATGTTAGCTGTTCAAATTGAGCTGGTGGCTTTTGGGTGGGGTGATGGGTGCTGAGGATGTGCTGCCTTATTGATGTCATGTACAGAGAGCATCACAGACATCATATGGCAGTGTGATTGACACAGTCAATGAATCACCCCGACGCACTGTATATAGTGCATAATGCACTCATTCGCCTATATGCTCCCCCCCTATTCCCCACTTGTATGTACAGAATAGGGAGATGCACTAAGTGCTGAAACAGCTGTTGGCTGTAAACATTAGTGCTGAACTGATGCTGATATACAGCCTGGACGCTTGCCTATAACTGCTGTGTCTTGCATGCACTTTACTCTACAGTATTTTTTTTTCCTCCCTCTATTCAAAAGGCTGAAGGAAAAATGGCCTCACAATCACGCTTGATCCTACAATGTCATTTCTCTTCATTCATATCCAGAGCAAAATCCTGTCCGTGAAACGTGATCAGGGCCTGGTCTATCGGTATATATGTTAATAGGGACAGATATGGCAAAGCCTATACAATGCGTACATACATACAAATGATAGATAATATATATATATATATATATATATATATATATATATATATATATATATATATATATATACATATGTATATATATATATATATTTACAGTATTTATACGGTATATTATATATATATATATATATATATATATATATATATATTGATATATATATTTATATATTGATATTAAATGATAAAAAAATATATATATTTATATATATATATATATATATATATATATATACCAAGTAGATTGCAGCACTCAAATAAATTCAATTTTTTTTTAAATCCATATATGTGTTTGATAGCGTAATACTATAAATGTCAGTAATTGAATTTGGCTTTGCTGGTACCATTAGGGTGTATATATATATATATATATCATTTTTTTCTGTTCAGATATATTATCATTTTCATGAAATGTGACAGCCTTGCTGTGTTTATTTGTAGCATTGCTTCAGAATGAAAAGCAGCTTTTTTTTTTTTTTTTTTGTAGCATTTGAACGATAGAGCCCTTCCTTTAAAAGCAAAAACAAATGACGCTTTCGCCTTGAATACTCCTTAGATGTGACAAACAAGGCCGGAGCCATCCAAGCCCCCAGCTGAATCCTTATACTGCTAAAAAAAAAATGCAGCTAAGCTGCCACTGTAGCAGATTTGTATTAGTAATGGTAGCCGCGGTGCGCTATACTGCAGGCCTCTCTCCAGCATAGTCTGGGTTAATTAGAAGACTGTGGTGGCTGCAGCATTGTGACAGGTTGTTTCTCCTCAGTTCTGTGCCAAGAGTGCATCACACTGTATACAGCCACTCATTTTATCGTCGGGGCTTCCACAGCCACACGCAAATCCACCAAAAGGTGCTGACCTTCGTAAATTCTTTTTTTTTGTTGTTGAAGTCAATGGAGCAGCTTTTGTGCCTTTTGTTGTGTTTTCATTTTCAGGCTTTCTAATAATTCACCTTGTCGGGACTTTCACTGGGAGGGCTCTTATATTAATACTATAATATACTAAAGTAAAAAAAAAAAAAAAATGCCTTGCTGTTATTTGCATTCTGTGTGTAAGGACAATCATGAACCAATGGTATTGTTTATCAGAACGTCATCCATTTTTGTTGTACGTATAATATGCACAAAAAGGATGGTGTGGCCAAGCATACTGCTTTATACAATTTTTATGTATTCATTGACGTCACTAATGAAATGCATAAGGCCGCAGAGGTCAATAGCAGTGCCATATAGATTATCATATCTGGTTTTATGTTAATAGAATTTGAGACTTCTCCAACATGCTTGTTGTCAGGTTTATCTTTTTGTATCATGACTCATCAGTGATAATGAACTCTTTTTTTTTTTTTTTTTTTTTTGCTGAAAGAGGCATTAATTATGCTAAAACCATACAAATGAGTTGGTATTCGTTATGCTGTTTTATCTAGGCAGACTAATTTTGAGACAAACCTTCAATGCTACCCTTCCCCCATTAGAATGCTAATCTATAGAGCCCCTAGCAGAAGTGACAGCTGCCAAATTGTAATTGTGATGGTGGTATTGTGCATTTACTGGTACAAGGACTGTGCTGCAAACACACAAAGGTGTATTAGTGTTTGGGAGCAGGGGGAGGCTAGCAGTACAATGCTTTAGGATGGATATGCATCTTTGCATTTTTGCTTTATGCATTTAACATTATATTCAATGGAAACGTATCTAAATGCATGCGTTAAGACATGCATCAACATGCATCATGACGTCTATAAATACATCATGATGCACACCAATGCATTATGGTGCATGTTGACTTTCAATAGAAAGTGCATTGCAATGTACATTGAATGCACATGACAACGCACATTAACACACATGTGCACCCGCTTTGATGCGCTTCCTTTGACTGCAGTGGAAAATGCACCTCACAAAATGCATAGATGTGAATCCTTCCTCACAATGAAGGAATTGCATGGCCCTGCACATGAATGTGAGCTATTCCTTGAAGATCCATTTTTCTTTGTTTACTTGCAATGTCAATAAATATTCAGCCATTATTTACATAGAATCGTCATGTTTCATAGACTGCTATGGTGCACTTCTGTCACCCATTTCTAAATAGATGTAAAATCCAGCATGCTTTGTGTCAGTATATATTTAGTCATATTTTTTTTTTTTAATTCATTGAAGCACTTGCAGCCATTTTTATTGTTTTGTCATCTGACTGACAGGCATGACATATAGGGCCTGATTCATAAAGCTGCATTGTCACTCAACAAATGCTAAAGATAGCATAATGATATTATCAAATTATATTAATCTAAGAATAAAAGTTTAACTGCAATATCGGTGTATGACATTTTTCCCTTGTATCATTAAAAACTAAAGTGGTTTTAAAGTCTATTTTTTTAAATAAAATAATAAACAGGTTTATACTTACCTGCTCTGTGCTATGGTATTGCACAGAGCTGCCGCAAACCTCCTCTTTTGGGGTAACCCACTGGCAATCTTGGCTCCTTCTCTTCTGTGTCTTCCCCCTATAGACGGCCACTTGCTATGGGGGCAGATGTGCGGGCTCGCTCTTGAGCAGAGCTGCCTGTGTCTATCGACACATAGTGTGGCTCATCCCCACCCTCTCTCTCTGTTCACTGGAGTTGACTGACAGCAGTAGGAGCCAATGGCTCCCACTGTTCTCAGCAAAAACTGTGAGACCAGGAAGAGAGGGGGAGGAGACTTGCAGTCAGACACAACTCTGGATTGATACAGGAGTCAGGTAATTGTTAGGGAGGGGGAGGGGGGAACACATTGTGGAAGGTTTAGTTGCCTTAAAGACGAACTAAACCTTCCTATCATCTTCATCCAAGGAAGATACCATCTTGGCCTCTGTTTGATCTTCAACTGCTATGATGCTGCGCATGTGATCGGTTACAACACCAACCTTTGATAGTTTGACAGTTTGGTTAGAAGCCCAAAAAATGTGACAATTATATTTCCAGCACGTTTTGGGAATGTAAAAGTTTTTTTAAATTGTTGAATCAATGGGTTTATTTACGCTTTAAGGCAGAGAATGCATTAAGGTTAAAAAAAACCCTAGAAGTCAAACTTTAGTCCAAAAATTAAGTCCTGCAAGATCACCTGCTACCTTGCAGGTATAGCTATGTAAAAAAAAAAAAAAAAAAATTAGGGGCTATACTGTTTAAAATCCAGTAATACACTGTCTCACCCTGCTCTGCACATGCTCAGTTGCTCTTCAGTTTTAGGCATTTTTAGGCACTGCCGAGTTTGTAGAGGCCGATCTACTGACAACCTTAAAGCAGAATTAAGCCCTTCTATCCTTTACAGCCAATGAAGCTACTTCTGTTTGATCTGCAACTGCCATGGTGCTGCACTCTGTGATCAGTTATGACACCAGCCATTCAATGATTTGACAAGAGGACACAAGCAAATGTGACAGTTAGTAATGCCGAGACTCCAGGAATGTAACTGTTTTTGAAACTGTTAAATTAATGGGTTTAGTTCCGCTTTATGATTTTTTTTCATTTTTTTTTAAAGATATTCTTTCTTAAAAATGTTGAGCTTAGGGTACAAAACAAAGCCTATTGGGCATACCCAGGCTTAAGATAAACAGAAAGACAAGAGAGGCACAAAGAGAAAAAAACCCCCACACAAACGAAACAAAAAACAACAAAACCAATGAGAAAATTATCCATTTGGCAACCAAGATGGCGGATTTGGATAAAGCTCAATGGCATAGATATAACCAAAAAATGATACCTCCTAATCAGCCTCTACCTTGCAAATGCTCTCTTTAGGTCAGTAGAATTAAATCAGGAAGGGGGAGCAGATCCCATAGAGGTAGCTCCAGAAGGGTTTCTTTCAACTGAGGTAACCTAGATATCCCATATTTTGGTAAATTTCCCAAGAGAACGCCTAGGCTCATAAATCAACTTAGACAGCGGTATTGCTTTGTTGACCAAAGTTTTCCAAAAATCAAGTGTAGGTGCCATTGAACACTTCCATTTAAGCAGTATGGCCTTGCGGGCATAAAATAATAATAACCCTCAATTCAGCATTCTCATTGCCCTGGACATGGTTAATAAGTGGACCAGACCAAGTATACAAACATCCACCGTCAATAGTACGGAGATCAAGATACACTTTCTAATACATTCAGTAACCTCTTTCTATTAGGATTGAATCATTGGGCAAAGCCAGATTACATGCATAAACAGTGCTGGGTCTTCTGGGCAGTGCCAGCATTTAGCAGAAATGTTTGGGTAAATCCTATGCAGTATTTGTGGGGTAATATATACTCTGTGAAGTATTTTGAATTACATCAATCTGTCCTTTGCTGAGACTAACTATTGCATAGGATATTCCCAGACATCCTCCCAGTCCTCTGAATCCATATCTGGAGCCTCCACACACCAGCCTGCCAGCCAGCATCAAAGTCAATATGAACAGATAGAAGGAGAGCTTTATATATTGTGGATAAAGATTTTCTCAAAACATCATCCCACAGCAAGTTCTCTAAGCCAGATTCCACAAAGGTAAGTGGGTGACCTTGAAATTGCTTCTGGGTAGGGCAAATTTGACCTTGAGACAGTCAAACGTCCAGAGAGCACCTTTTGTGGTGCACCACAGATCTGGTTAAGATATTTGATTACCTTACTAGTCCAAACCATAGGGTCCCGACTGCTTTATGATTTACTATTGGGGCTCTGGGCTTCAGCAAAATGGCAGCCTCTAGCAAGAAGAAACAGGATCAAAGGAAAAGAAATTGGCTGCACACCATTGCCGATCCAACAGAATCGCAACTGTCATTGTGAAACACGCCACTCCATCCTCGTCTGTGTCCTTGTCCTGGTGGCAGTTCATTACATGTTCAATAAATCTGTTGAATCACGATGGTGTGCAGCCAATTTCTTTTCCTTTGATCCCATGCTTATGGACACGAGCTGGGGCTAGCGCCCAGTCCATCCAGCCTTTTAGATTACATTACTCACCTGGAGCAGCAGCTTGTTTTTTGTTTCCAAAAAGAAACAGGCGCAATGCTGGAGGTAATTTACTGCACACACTAATTTTGGTAGCATAATTATTAATGTGAAATGTATGTTCCTTGCTAAAGAACATTATTTTTTATTAAGTTGTTATGGATATCCTTCAGCTTTAAAGCAGGCCATAGACGATGCAAAAACCAAATGAAAATGTAGAATCGTTAGTTTTTCCACATCATTAGTGTGATTTTCATGCTGCAATCCAAAGTGCCTGATCCAACATGATGGATTTTTATCAGAAAAACTAAAACAATTGATGGCACAATCGTATGAGCTATTTTTGTTTTTCGCTCAACAGAACTTTCAGATTTCGGCTCGACTATGGCCTGCCTTAGACTTTAGAACCACTTTAATGTACAAATATTTTTCCACTAAATTCTAGACAAATGGCGTCACAGTGTGCCTGCAGGTTTTAGAACTACAATGCAAACATCAAGCAGTGCTTACAAAGATCGTTGCAGAGTACCTTCAGCACCCCATGAATCCTGGGAATTCAAGAGGTCATAGGGTCCTGCTCAGGATACTTTAACAAGCAAGTTTTTTTTTTTCGGCTATTGCTATATTACAAGGCCCTACTGACCAATAGAAATGTGAAGGAAGGGAATAACCACTGCTTGATGCTATCAGAAAATGTTGAAAGATTTTTGTTTTAGCACCCCAAGATGTGGAGTAACCTGCTGACGACTGCATGTAAAGGTATGGGCATGTCCTGCTCAGGATATTGCATTGTTGTTCTAGAACAAGTAAGATGCCTTTTGGCACTGAGAATTTCCATCTTTTCTGCCAAAAGACTCTTTTCTCCTAGCATTTTTCTTATTGTGTACATTACCTGTGGTGCATGTGTGTACACTCTTGGTCAATGTAAGAGTTAGGCAGGCTATAGACGAGTCAAAGTTTGAAGGTTCAGTAGAACAAAAATAGCTCATACGATTGTGCCATCAAATGTTTCATTTTTCTAATACAAATACATCATGCTGGATCAAGCACTTTTGATTGCTATGTGCAAATCGTGTGTCACAGCTGCCGACACTAGTGATGCAAAAATGAATGATTCAAATTTTTTGTTCAGTTTTCACATCGTCCATGGACTACTGTAGGTCCTGTGACAATGTAACTACATGCATAAGACTACACCCTAATGGATGACAAAGTGGCCAAGAACACGACAGCATCAGTGATTGCCATGGAAAAGAATGAGGATGTCAGTGCTGGAGGACAGCAACTGAAAGACAAGTCTGCCATAATGTGCAAGTATGCTAATATTGTGCATTATAGTGCCATTCCATGCTTTTTGTCACTCTAGGGCTAGCTGGGTGAGAGAAACAGTATATCAGTATACAGTATACTTTAATAGTAATATTTTAGATTGTAGGAGGAAACTGGAGGAAATCTATGCAAAGTGGAAGATGCAGACAGTTTCCCTGGAGGGAGTTAGACTCAGGACCCAGAGCTTCAATGACATATTTAAACCTAAGGACCCGATTTACTAAAGTGCAGTGAAGCTGACATATCCAATCATGTGCAGGGGAAAACAAAAGAACTTTGCTTGATTATTCTCACTTTAATAATTTAGGCCCTAAGTGGTTGAGTTCCAACAGTGGCTTACTGTGATTTGCATGGTGATTTTTGCTTTTTCCAATATGCTAGGATGTTTAGTGGCAACAGTATATTTTCCAAACTGTAAGTACAGTAAAATAAGCTGCATATTGAAGAGTGCATACAGAAACCATAATAGGGAAATATCTGTAAAATAAATAAAAAATAGCACTTTCAGTTCACAAATGTTTAGTGTTCCATCTCATTGCACCATTTTTTACAATGTTATTTGGTAGCTTCATGCCTTCAACAAAAACTCAACAAGAAGGAGAAAAGCTTTCACAATTGTTGGCATCTCTTTAATAGACTCAATAAAATGTAACTGCAGCCAAATGTTTTCCTTGTAAGAACCATGAGAATATTTATTTTTGCCTCAAAGGGATCTCTACCCAATACCAAGAAATACTAAGACAATGTTTTTCTCTGGAGTTCTACTTTCAGAAAATGGCAAATGACTTCATTAAGATGTGAACTTCCCTTCTTGTTGAGAGCTTGGGGGACAGGAAAGTGGCAAAGTCACACAACACCTCTTGGTGAACATTAAGAATAATGGCAGCCGAGAGTGTGGGTCCACAGGTACACTGATGCATAAACTATTGTATCGTAAACATCTCAATAGTTTCTTGACAAACATTCAACTTATAACAGAGATTAGTGGATTTATAATACCACCTTCTCCGGCACTGGCACTATTAAATCTGGGCTTAGGCAAATTCCCCCCGTATTTTCACACTGTCGTTACACACATACTGTTAGCTGCTAGAATAATGATTACTAGAAATTAGAAACAACAGTTTGCACCTGGTTTTTCAAAAAGGATTCAGCTGGTTAAAACTAATTTTGTTTATGAACAATTATTAGCCATTAGATGGGACAAATTCTCAATATTTGTAAAAGCTTGGAAACCTAGGATTATTTGGACTGATAAGATTTAATGTCAGACATCTCATCATTTCTCTGGTTATTTACACTGCAATATATACCCCTTTATACTGTAACTAATTTTGCATAACTTTGTCCTGATTTTTATTATTTTCCTCCCAACTATCTGGTATGGTTTGCTGTATTTTCACAACTAGGTGTCGTTTGTACTTATTTGCAAACTATTTTAATAAAAACGAAATGATAAAAAAAAAAAAATGGTGGCCACTATTAAAAGAGATGTCTTACAATTTCTTATTGAGAGCTCCTTTTACGCTGCTATAGATAGGGTGGTTTTGGGAAAAGGTGAAAAAAATCTAGAAACATTCAAAGCACGTTCAACCAAATACATTTTATTTTATTAAAATGATAATAGGTGAAGGAACAAAGGAACACATTTGCCTTTGTTTTATGTGACTTGTGCAATTTCAAGGTAGTTGATATTTCTAACCAATTGTTTGAAGTTTTAGACATTTTCAAGATGTTTATGCTTAAAGAAAATTGTACATTTTTTGTGCAATTCATACATTAAAAAAGTTTTTGTGTTATTTTAATTAAACTCTTTGTTATATATTTTTGTCTAGGGATTAATCAGTTCTTGTTTAGTGTAGCTAATGTTTGCAGTACACACTCTCAATTTTAGTAGTATTTCTAAAATCTGGGACTGGACAGATTCTGAAATGGGAAGCAGAAGCAGGCTTAATACCTAATTTTCCCTAAATACATTTTCCATTGAAATTAAAGTGCATCAAGTGCAAATGTATATCGACATGTGTTAATGTGTGTTTTTACTCTGTCAACTGGGATGTCGCACACACAAACTTCTGCTCTCAGACCTGCTTTTCAGGCAGCTTTCCCTGCACGTTATGTCATGTGACTTATGATCAGCTTTCTGTCACATGACTTAATGCATAGAGAAAGCCAGGTCCAGCTTCCCTGCAGTGTCCTCTAATTGCCTGCCTGACTAATAGGATTGTGAGGGGGGTTTCTGCAATGAACAATTACTGCTGGGTTTGACTAATGTAAGGCATAGCTATAATGTAAAGTATAGCTATAGCCATCAAATGCTAGACCACCAACAACGATAATGGGGGTGGGGGTATAAGTTTGCCGCAGCGGGGCATGAGGAGAACTGTGTCAATGGCTGTGTCCTTGGGGTTGAATGTACAGTATATATAGTTTCTGTGGTGGTTACTTTATATATGACTGTTAAATGTCTATGGGTGGGGGTGAGTGAAGACTGCATACATCATAGTAAAGTTGCATTATTGCTGGCTGCTACAATTTTGTGCAATACTGACCTAGAGCAAGCACATGCATATCAAATCTAGGTCAGTGACCCACTATAGACTCAATCCACTTATCTGCAAGGCATGTCTTATTTGCTTTAACAATTATAATTTTAGCCACCTATTAGGCATTTTAAGCTCCCACTGGCTTTCTCTAAAATAACAGTTTGGCATGGCAAATAATTATCTTTAAAACTCAGAGAACTGAGCTTTTTCTAGTAAACTGTTGGTAACAATAACAGCTCCGCAGCACTTCTTCAAATATACACTGATTAGCTACAACCTTATGACAGGTAAAGTGAATAACATTGATTAGCTTGTGACAATCAATGTCACAAGAAAGTGGATAGGATATCTTAGGCAGCAAGTAAACATTTTGTCTCTGAAGTTGATGTGTTAAAAGCAGAAAAAATGGGCAAATGCAAGGATTTGAGCGACTTTGACAATGGTCGAATTGTAATGGTTGGATGACTGGTTCAGAGCAACTCCATAACTGATGCTCTTGTGGGATTTTCCTGCTCTGCATTGGTCAGGACCTACCAAAAGTTCCAAAGAAGGAAAACTGGCAAACTGGTGGCAGGGTTATGGGTAGCCAGGGCTCATTGATGCATATGGGGAGCGAAGGCTGGTTTGTGTATTCGGATCCAATACAAGAGTTACTGTAGCCCAAATTGCTAAAAAAAGTTCATGCTGGTTCTGAAAGAAAGGTGTCAGAACACAAAGTGAACTGAAGTTTGTTGTATATGGGACAACACAGCTGCAGACTGGTCGGGGTGCCCATGCTGACCCGTGTCCACAGCCAAAAGTGTCTACAAAAGGCCCATGAGCATCAGAACTAGACCAAAGAGCAACGGAAGAAGGTGACCTGGCCTGATTCATTTAATATTGGTTTAAGGAACAGAATGACGAAGTATTAACTTGGCCTCCACATCCATCTAGATCCGTGGTCTCCAAACTGTGGCCCGGGGGCTATATGCAGCCCCTTGCTCGCTTTTATCCGCCCCTTGGGCATAATTCCCCCTACTGACACCAATGAAAGTGGTACTATTCCTCCCAATGACACCAAATTCTGGGCACAATTTTTTCCAATGTTAAAAAATGGGGCAAAATGACACCAACAATGGAACACAACTCCTCCCACTGACACCAATAGTAAAGCACAATTACTTCCACTGAAACAAAGGATGGGGCAATATTTATCCCACTGACGTCGGGACTTTTTCTACTCCCAATGGCCACAGCCCGGCCCCACCTTGCAACTTTCAGGACTTAAAGGATCTGCCACTGACGGCTTTGTGCCAGATACCACAGCATACTTTCAGAGATCCTGTGCCTCGACAGGCTTATGGGGGGTGGTCATAGGTGTAAGTCCACAATGGAAGCACCTATACTTCCATTTTAACATATTCCTGATAAAAGTAAATAACATTATTGGTTGACAGATTTGTTTTATTTTGTGAAAAATACATATTCTGGGGCATGATAAACATATTATACTGGTGATAAAAGCTATTAATAACAAAACTTTTTTTGCACAGATTTGTAGCCTAAAAACCACTTTAAAAATAAACCACCGGTTTTCACAAACCCAAAGTATTAAAACGCAGATCCTTTTTTTTTTTTTTTACCTTAAATAACATAATCTGTGTCAATAATCCTTTTGAAATTAGTGATATAAAAGGAACTCTGTGAATTTAGTCGTATGCACTCTTTTATGAGCAGTAAGCTTCTAAATATTTCTAACTGCTGCTGTCTATCAGTGTGTGTACATAACCATCCATGTAAATCTGAACTGTTAGTGTTCAAGATGGCTTCGAGCAGGAAAGGACCGATGACTCATAAAACTCAACAATGATGCAATTCATGACTGACTTAAAAGTAGTATGCTTTTCATTGACTGTGTGCCGTTTTCTTTTAAAAATAGTTCTATACCTCACAGTAAATACCCCATGGGGCTTTAAGGCTGTAACAGCTCAGCATAGCATTCCTATCCTAATGACCTTTTGGATCAGAACCAAATGGAAGGATTTATTACTGAATAGTTTAGTCAAGATAATTCAACTGCATGGAATTAGATATATAATTTATTTATTTATTGCAATACTGCTTAGAAATTAGCTCTTACACAACATTCTTATGTTAAAGCAATATTAAACCCATAAACAAAAATGTAATATATTGCAGATTACCAATCCTTAGATTTGGCGGCTGTATCAGTTTTTTTCTAGGCTTTTTCCCCACTCCTGTTTTCATCTGGTGATCTGGCTAGTAATACACTTCCAATATTAGGGTGCCCCCACTATGGATGAATGAGAACAGAGGGCACAGCAGACAGCAGCATTGTCAGTCTTGGGGGAAAGGGGAGTGTTAGATGTACCTGCAGATTTAAATACACTTAACACATTGAAGCCAAATTCAATCTAATACTTTATAATCAGATGCAGCAATTGTTTTCCCTTTTGGGATAAAGGTTTTACATATATAAAAAAAATATGATCATTGTAAGCATTCTGACATTGTGAAATGGTTTGTCTCATCCCTGTAACTGCAAGAGAACCTGTTGTGTTGAAAAACAACTAATTTACTGGTCAGATCACCAGATGAAAATAGAAGAAAGAAAACCCGAAAAAGAAAATTAATGCAGCCATCACATCTAAGAACTGGTAAGCTGCATATTATACATATTTGCTTTTTGGGTTTACTACTTCCTTAAGAAAATGTAGACTTTTTATCTTACTAGTTTTGTCATACTTAAACTGGTGCATTTGTTTTTAGTATTTCAATTTAAAGGAGTAAAGAATGTAATTATTTTAAGTGACTAATTGCATAATAAATAATTCAGTCTACTACAATCACTATTTTTAGAGCAAAAAAAAATGTTCAAAAAGAGGAAAAGTACCAAAGGGTTGTTGAGACATTAAATGCATATTGAAGCAAAGGAGGTAAATGGTAACTTTATAAAGTCCCTACATTTGGTTGCAAACCAATAAAACTTTCATTCTCTAAAATTTAACATGAAACTCTTGAAAGACATAGTTAAAGTATACAGTATGTAAACCTTAACAATAAACTGTTCTTTTTTTTCTTCTTCCATTTGGTTGGTTGAATATACCATTGAAAGCATTTTGGTGTATCTAGTCGATAAATGCAAATATTACTTGTTGATCCTTTTAGAAATTCAGTGCTGTCTTGTATCCTATCCATTCTGTAGTGTTATCTCAAACAATGTTATCAGGAAATGTGTAAGAATTACATACCCCCCGGTTATAGTAAGTGAGTCTTGTCACCCTTGTGCTGAATTGGGTACTGAGTGTTCTTGGTGGCCAAGTGAAAAGGTCTGCATGTTATATCTACATAATAAGGTCAGATGTGATAATTGCTGTAGTCATGGTATTTAACTTTACCTAGCTTCCTCCATATTAGATCTGCATTTACTTATCAGTAGTCAGATGCCTTCAGGTTTTTAATCACAATCATCTGTACATTAAATGTTTCAAAAATGAGGTCCGCCCCCTGACATCCCGCTGACACAGAACAGAAGAGATATGAATTATACCAGGCCATTATTCCCAATGCATCTGGCAAAATCTCTGACCCCTCTGTCATTGTCTCTATGTCCACCTCTTTCATGTAGTTTTCTGAGCATTACTTTTAACAGGAGGCACAGCCTTTGTACAGTCTAGGCTGTGGGGAAGTGGGGTTCTTTTAAAGGTCAGTGGTAATCTATTTTGTAGTACACATGGAGCCTTAGTTAGAAAAGGTAAATGTATGGAAAGGTTCCGATATTCCTAAACCTTGAGAATATGATTTTTAAACAGTTCCGGACCGCCTACTGCATATATACTGCGGCAGGGTGGCCTGGCTGTACAAAATCATGTAGATGTACGTGAGTTTGTGCATGTAATGTAGGGGGTGTGCGTGCCCCGCTCCCGCTGTGATTGGACACAGCGGGAGTCAATCAGCAGGCTGGGACCCACCAATCGTTCGGAGGAATGACAGAATTTTTCTGTCAGGTTTTAAAAAGAGAGATCTTGTGTTTTAGCTAAGCTTAAACACAGATCTCTCTTTTCCTCTAGTGCATCCACTCCCCCCACAGTTAGAAAGCACTCCCTGGGAGCACACTTAACCCCTTGATCGTGCCTGGTGTTAACCCCTTCCCTGCCAGTGTCATTTATACAGTAACAGTGAATTTGTTTTAGCACTGATCACTGTATTGGTGTCACTGGTCCCTAAATAGTGTCACATCCCGTGTCATATTTGTCCGCCCCAATGTCACAGTTCTGCTAAAAATCGCTGCTCACCACCATTACTAGTACAATAAATAAATAAATAAAAAGTCCATTAATGTATCCCATAGTTTGTAGACGCTAAAACTTTTGCACAAACCAATCAATATACACTTGTTAGGATTTTATTTACCAAAAATATGTAGCAGAATACACATCGGCCTAAATTGATGAAAAAAATAGATTTTTTTAATTTTTTTATTGGGAATGTGCAGAAAGTAAAAAACATTCTTTTGTTTTTTTTTTCTCCAAAATTGTGGTCCTTTTTTAGTTTAATGTGCAAACAAAAATACCGCAGAGGTGAGATCAAATACCACCAAAACAAAGTTCTATTTGTGGGGGGGATGAACAGGACATCAATTGTATTTGAATACAGTGTCGCACGACAATTGTGAGTTAAAGCAACCCAGTGCTGTATAGCAAAAAATGGCCTTGTCAGGAAGGGGGTAAAACCTTCCGGAGCTGAAGTGGTTGCAGGAGATAGGAGCCAAAGACAATAAGGGCAGACAGTTCATAGGACAGGCTATCATTAATCTAGCTAACCTCTGCCACCAAGATTTGTTGGCATATCCTATAGTCAAAAATGGCCCTTAATCAGTTACTGTATGTGACAAATCACCTAGGTGAACTGGATAATAACTGGGTGATTTTATATTTTGTAGGGCTTTATATTAAATCATTTCTTATGTACAATACTATTTGCAGATGTTGATTTAGCTAGCAGATTATACACTAAATCTTAGTAATACAATAGTTAAAATTGTTTACTTCTTAATAGATATTTTTAAAATCTATTTGTTATGTCCACACTTTAAACCCTTTCCCAACATAGTGAATTTCACTGTAGCCTGTGGACAACTAATTAAATTATACAGATTTTAATGGCCTGTCAACAATCATACAGTTACAAAATGTTGTCTGTTTAGAAAGGAACAGGATTCACAAGATGTAGGCTGTGGACGGCCTGACCTATTTCTAGAAACACTTTAGCATTACATGAATGAACGCCAGTGCATCCCTGCTGTCTGGGTCGCCATAGTGACTTGCGGGTTGTCTGAGAGCAGCTAGAGACTATAATTGCTTTGGATCATGCATTTTATGCCCTACCTTTAGAGCATACAGTATGATATGCTACAATAAAGGGTGTTGTCTCTTATATGTAAAGATTATCCTTTATTACATTAAGAAAAAATGCATGTTTAAGTTAATAATATTAATAGATTAAATAGATGATTTGAATAGATAGGTTAAATAGATTTAATATATGTAAAAAAATAATAATAAAAATAAATAAATAAATAAAAATAAAAATAATAATAGCGTAACTATGATACATGCTATTATGTCAACCAGCAACATTTTATAGTCTGAAAAATAATTATTTTTGTTGAAAAAAACATTGTTTATGGGTTTTCATTCTAAGCCATATGTGAAAAAAAGAAATAAGTAACTTTGTGTGGACCCTCCTCATTTTCGAACAATTCAGGGGTGTTAGGACCATGTCATTCTAATGATCTTGCCACTGGCTGCTACAGATTCTCTAAAGAGACTACTCACCTATGGTACCCCTCTCTTGTTGTCCAAAACACTGCAGAATCTTGTTGCTAGCCATGGAGCAATGATTGAGCAACATCTTAGGAGGAGTTGCCCACAACCAACAGAATTTGTGACGTGGGCCTTATACATGAAGATCACCAGCACAACATGGCTTCTTCTGACTACCACTCATGCTAGAACAATCTGGTGAAAGATAGAAAATTTGATAGGTATCTGGTTTAAGAAATCAGTGAATGTTATTATTAGTAGGGAAAATTGTTAGCAAGCTATATGTAGAAATCTAAGCAACACTGTCTTTAAACAGGTGTTCTATACTCAGGAGGACATGGAATGGTTTTAAAGCCTAATTCGTTCCATTTTTTAATTTTAGTAAGCAGCTCCTTAATTTGAAGGGAGATTTGACCTCAAATTGTGTCCCTGTGACACCTGTAGAATAAATGGGGGTAGAAGCATTACCAGTACAGGAAGTCAAAGAGAGCGATAAGCACATTGTTACAAGTTGTAACCCTGTAGCCAAAGCTAAACTTCAGACATCCTTGAGAATTGGTAGATAAATACCTCTGGGTGTTCCCTGATCGGTGCCCCGGCGCCTCCCACTAGATATTGCTGCATTATACACATTCCTGACACATCTGGAAGTACAGAATAGAGTTAGAACTTGGAGCTCATCATGAAACAAAGATTTGCCTTCTTCCTCCCCACTCTCCCCAGAGAGGTGAGTTTTTATCTGCTTCTTTTATAGGGGTTTTGTTTTGTCACCAAATGGACTGAGTTGCCTATCTTGTAGTTGCTTTCCATTTTATGCAGCTAGCAATCATAAAAGCTATAATTTACACTTAATAGCTTTGTGTAAGATCTAAGTCCCATAAATAATCTCAAACCTACAGTCCCAATAAGTAAATTGATTAGAACAAACACCAGAGAATGCCCTAATTCTATTTTATTATAATAGAGCACCATAGTATTCTCTCTACTGCATTTTGTGTCAATTGACTGGTGTTGAAGCAATTGCCATTGCTGATAATGAGTGATACATAAAGAGGAACTTCAGTTTAACCACTTACCTAGTGAGCACTTTTACCCCCTTCCCGACAAAGCCAATTTTCAGCTTTTTAGCGCTGTCACACTTTGAATGGCAGTTGTGCGGTCATGCAACACTGTACTCAAAGAACTTTTTATCATTTTTTTCACACAAATTTAGCTTCCTTTTAGTGGTATTTAATCACCACTGAGTATTTTATTTTTTCCTACATAAACGATTAAAGACAGAAATTTTTGAAAAAAAAACCAAAACTTTTTTTAAAGTTAAGCCCCGTACACACGCACCGATTGTTGGCTGACCGATCGGCCGTCT
This sequence comes from Pelophylax lessonae, assembly GCF_965119305.1. NCBI lineage: Eukaryota > Metazoa > Chordata > Amphibia > Anura > Ranidae > Pelophylax > Pelophylax lessonae. Next base: position 563,793,367 of record NC_138768.1, read on the forward strand.
TTTGTCAAGTGTTGTTGTGTTGGTTGAAATGTGCTCTAGACTGCACACAAATTTTGTCGGCCAACAACAACCAACTGCAGAAGTGATGTCATGTTCTGGTCTACTTTTCGTGTGTTTTTTCTTCTCTGAGCATGCCCAGTCTTGACCATCACATTTTTGTCGGCCGAAATCTGTACTGACTGAGGAACAATCGGCCATTCTGCTGACGGCCAACAAAAATTTTATAGCATGCACACCAGATTTTGTTCGGCGGAAAAGTCGCAGTCGGTTGTTGGAAGCATCATACTAACAAGCCGACAATCGGCCGATCGGACGTTTGCCGAAAATTTACAGCCAACAATCGGTGCGTGTGTACGGGGCTTCAGTTATAAAATTTTGCAAACAGGTACATTTTCTCCTTCACTCATGTGTGCTAATAAGGCAGCACTGATGGGCACTAATAGGCTGCCCTGATGGGCACTGATGAGGCAGCACTGCTGGGCATTGATGGGCACTGGTAGGCTGCACTGATGGGAACTGACAAGTAACACTCATGGGTCTTTTCCATGTTCTTGTGAAAGGGAAATCATCTGGCTGATCAGTTATCTCTCTGCTATTCATCTCTCTCCCCCTATCAGCAGTTTTCTTCCTAGCACTTGAACACGGGTTTGCTCCATGTGCTACTTCTCCCTCTCCCAGTTGGATTTGTGCTGTATAGGATTTGTAAGAGCTTATAGCAAGTCAAAATCAGATATTTACACTGCTTTCATTAAAAAAATGCAACTATTGATGTGTTAATAAAACCGAGTTATGAGTCAGTGAATCAATGGCAGCCACCATATTTCTCACGTGATAAAATGATAATGCATGCTAATATACAATACCAACATTTTGGTTCACGTTTTTTAAAAAGAACTGCCATCAAGTCTTTCTTAAGTAAACTCTTGGAAGTCTGTTTAGTTGAAGTGTTCACATGCTACAATTTAAGTGGTTATATCAATTTTAATTTTCATCACAACTTAGCCTTTGTTATGAGTTAATAAAATCATGTGGTCTAAATGGCCTTTACTTGGTCTGCCTGTCTTGTTGCATTACTTTGAATAGGTGTTTTGTTGGTTTGATATTGATGTAAAATGACTGACTTTAATATACTGTAGTTTCCGTACAGTCATTCTGCGTGCACCTGTGTACTCAGTCTGTCCTTTCTGTCTTAGTTTATCTGTAAAGAGAGAAATAAAACGGAAGAGCAAAGTAAATAAAGCATGCATAATAGTTTATAAACACACATCACATGAATATTTTTTTTGTTGAAAAAAATATACTTTATTTTATATAAATTATATATAAAAACAAGATACTTTATTGGGGTACATTCCACTCTGTACTGTGATGCAGCGCATGAATACATTATATTTCAGTACAGTTCCAGTCACACAATAAATACATTCACTCTACAGTATGATGCCTAATGTGTTGCGTGAAGAAAATTTCAACGAAACATCATACCATGCATGATGCCACTTACTCCAAAAACATTGAGTGGCCCCCTAAGGTACCACCGTAATACCTAGTAGCGCAATGTCATATGTGCAGTGTCTGAGTTAGACCCTTGTCCTGCATGTCTTACATGGCACTGCAACTAAAACAAACCATGCAACATTTCGAAAACAATTTCATAAGCCACAGATGTGAAGGGGGATAGGGAAGAGGGATAAGGGAGGGGAAAATAATTCACAGGCACAAAGCTTTATTGAAAGGACAAAGATACACAAGGGAGAGAGGGGAAAAGGGAAATCTTCAGACGTCCTCTTCCTCCTCCAAGTTCATAAGGTTATAGTCTCTGAGAAAACTGTGGACCAGTCTGTTACAGTCCTCAATAGACATCCTCTCCCACTGGTGGATAAAGCACTTTCTGGCATACCATACAGCATTCCTTAAGTAACACATCACCTGCATGCATCAATGTCCTCCTGTGTAAAAATCCAACAGAATAGTCAGTTTAGCACACCAAAGTATGTGATGACTGTCTGTGGTACAAAGTCTTTGAGGTCTGGTTCCTAGGCCCTCCTACAGGTCCTGTGAAAAGGGGCACTTCCAGACACATAATATGAATAATTAGGTAATTTCTAGTAAACAGTGTCCTGTCTACAAAAGTTGGCATCCAATTATAAAAAATAATTGTTTACAGCCTGACTAGTATACTGTACACCTCCCAACTTTCTGGGAGAAGAAGGTACACTTTTTATCACAAAGTATGTAGATAAAGGGCATGCCTCTGTCACACTCCCCATCATCCAGACCAATAGGAATTATTACAAAACAAATTGGGTAAGCCAACAGTGCTCTTTACCCCTATTTTTCCCTCATACTGACTGTTAAAAATAACAAATGCAATAATTTAGTGGTTTGATAAATGGTTTAGTGTTGCATAACATTTTTGGTAATTAAATTAGTGCATTTTATTGAGGTCTATACATCCAAAGGAGGCATAAGAGAGGAAGAAAGGAGTAAAGCGGGGGGGGGGGGGGGTCAGCAACCTGCTGATCACAATCTACCCATAGATCATGGGCAGGTGAGGGGTTGATCGCGTCCCTTCTTTGTCGACCCCTGGAACCTGGACAGGAGCAGGGGTGACATTTCTTGAAACTGATCCCCTTTCCTCTGGCAGCAGCCTCCTTTCCCTTCCGCTAGCATTCAGCTGCTGCCAGAGAAAAGGGGATTGGTTCCGGTAAATGCTGCCCCCACAGTTCCTCCTGTCCCTTACCTTCTGCTGCCCAGCCCCCCTGTGTGCTCCTTTGCCCCCCTTCCTCTCTCCTCTCCCGTGGGCTGCTGCAGGGGATATGCAGGATGAAGAGCAAGGGAAAGGGTCGGTAAATATGTCACTCTTTTCTTTGTCTCAAAAGTGAGACATTAGAGGTCTATTTAGACCCCTGATATTTCACCAAAACAGGACTGCTAAAACAAAATTGTAAAAAATAATAAAAAAATTGTAAACATTTATAAATTAATACAGGTCCCTCTAAAAAAATTAGCATATTGTGATAAAGTTCATTATTTTCTGTAATGTACTGATAAACATTAGACTTTCATATATTTTAGATTCATTACACACAACGGAAGTAGTGCAAGCCTTTTGTTGTTTTAATATTGATGATTTTGGCATACAGCTCACGAAAACCCAAAATTCCTATCTCAAAACATTAGCATATCATGAAAAGGTTCTCTAAACGAGCTATTAACCTAATCATCTAAATCAACTAATTAACTCTAAACACCTGCAAAAGATTCCTGAGGCTTTTAAAAACTCCCAGCCTGGTTCATTACTCAAAACCACAATCATGGGTAAGACTGCCGACCTGACTGCTGTCCAGAAGGCCATCATTGACACCCTCAAGCAAGAGGGTAAGACACAGAAAGACATTTCTGAACTACTGACACCATCCACTACCCTACTGATACTATCCACACACTGTCCACTGCTCTACCGACATTGTCCACAGACCATACACTGTCCACTGTTCTACTCACTGACACTGTCCACTGTTAAGGTAGGCTAAGTTTATATGTTTACAGTGACATTTGTTTAAAAAAAGGGTGCTGAACCCTGGTGATCTTTAAACTCTCTCATGTAGTTCGGGTGGATCTCCACCTCTCCAAGGTTGCCTAACCCTAGAGTAAAGAGAATTGATTATAAAATATGGACAGTCCTTACAAACGATGGACAGTTGGCAGCTATGCTAGTAGCATTATACCTAAATAAAAGATATCTAAGTCTCTTAAAATGGCATACTAGCAAGAGGAGATGGTGACCCGATTTTGAAATCATCAAAAAAAACAAACTATATACAGTATGCTTCTTTTACCAGCCAAAAGCTAGCCTCTAAATATGCTAATGACTTGAATGGCTACGTTGTTTATCAAATAGGCTTAAAGTCCACATGGCAGCTTAAGTAAGATAACATATTGAGCAAAAAGAAGGAGAATCAGATGTTAAATAAAATAACTGTGACCTTAAGCTCATACAACTCCTGAACAAGGTTAATTAAAATCAACACTCTGCCATACCAGTAGCCTCAATTAATTCCTAGCTAAATTTGCATATTTAGGGATTGTTTAGGATGAATTAAAAACATTGACAACAGCAGGTTCTCCTGTCAAATAATAATGTCTCGGTGGGGCAGGGACGTTTGGGGAGGGATATATTCTCCATCTACTGTACATTGTATGTGTGGATAGAGGAATCTGTCAGTTTTTTTTTTCCTTCAACCCACTTGTTGAACCATAAATAAATGAACAGTCTATGGCCAACTTATAAAACCCTGCAAATATGAGATAAATAAGGAGATTGCCATTGCTATTTTCCTTCTGAAGATGATATTTTTCATACGGATTTGATTAAATGGATACCCTAAAGTCATGGCTTCTAAAAAAGTATGCAGATCAGATGTTTAGATTTAACTAGCTGCATGCCTCAGTTTTGAGCCTAAACTTTTCTTCCTGATTCTTAAAGCAATCCTTGAATCAACATTTTGTTAAATATTTTTTTTATCCATTAATGTTTTGTAAAAAAAAAAAAATGTAACTAAAGTTTTATTTTTTAATGCAAACACTCAAGTTAATTTGTTCATGTATGTATGGACAAGAAACAAAACTGTTTCTTGGGGCTTTTTCTATAGGCTCCCCAGCTATAATATATGCATGGCAGTAGGAAATTGATTATCAGTGGTCTCTTGGATTGATCTTTGCTGCATGCACAGCTCAAAGATCATAGGCTTTCCATACCTCCTTCTAATTATTTTTTTTGTTCCAACATAAGTAGAAAAAACAATCACAAGACAATGTGGCTCCTTACAGTCCTGTCCTGTGTTAGCCATTTTCGTTTAATGGGTAGCTACATTTAGCAAACCAAGGAAGAGGTTGCCGATAAAGAGCAGAAGACAGGGAGGATTGGGATAGGTATAGAACATGCATTATTACACACCAGGTTTCTGGCAAAAGAATAAAAATAGTTCCTATGAAGAACTTTAATCCTTTGTGGAAATTATTAAATCACTGATAATATCAAATGTGAATAAAACAAAAGGTAACCCAGATTGGAAAGTGTGCCCTTATGCACAATATTTTGAATTACATTTTTAGAGTGTTTTCTTTAAAACCAAAGATATTTTCATTCTACTTTAAAGCAATATGCCGAGTCTACTAGAAACTGTTTATTCCTAGGTAAGGCTGTTAAACATTTTCACATTCCATGCAGTTAGTAATTATTTCTGTACGCAGTGTATATATTTCATTCTTTCAGTAGCAAGGAGTGGTCAGGTGTTTTTTATAATGACCTTAACAAGAGCATATTTCCACTGAATTTTCTATATCATTTATAACATTTATACTAGATGATCATATCTCTCCTTAATGGTTCCTTTTCAAGGATGAATAAATCCAGTTTAATTAATCTTTCCCCATAGCTTAGGTCCTCCATGTCCTCTGTCAGTTTAGTTGCCCTTCACAGAGCCCTTTCTAGTTTTCTAGTGCTTTTTTGTATGACATTTTGCCCAAAACTGAACACATAGGTATGATAAAATGTTCTTACAAACGCTTTGATGGGGGCAATAGTTTTATATCTCTCAAGTATAATAATACAAAGTACCTTGCTCTCTCTTAAAGATGCAGATTGGCTTTGCATGTTGTTTTTAGGGGATGATCTACCGGGACACACATAATTTATTTACCTATCTCTAAATACAAAAACATCATAATAAGTCCATCAAGGCAGTAGCACCTACCTCTTATATATGGGTTGATTTACTAAAGGCAAATAGGCTGCTTACTTTCCAAGGAAATTTTCTCCAGAATTTAGTGAAAGTGGTGACATTTCACTTTGCAAGGAATACCCAATCGTGCAAGGAAAACGAGAAACAATTTTTGCTTGCACATGATTGAATGATGGAAGTCATCAGATCTTTTGGTAAAACTCCCTTTTACAGCGTGTCTTCCCTTGGAAGTGAAGAGTGTATTCGCCTTTATGCCTTTAGAAAATCAACCCTAATGTCTTTGAGTGGATCAGGTTAAAGAGTTTCTTTATATTACAATTCCAAACTCTGATTTACAATATCTTAAATTTATTCTAGACAAACTGAATTTTGGAAGCTGTCCCCCTCCCCCAAACAAAAATAAAAGTTAGGCAGAGGGCAAAAGACTGATTACAGTATTGACTGACTGTAGTCTCCCTTAAGCTGATCCTCTTCCCATTACTGACTTACTGAAACTGGAGGTGTAAAACCTAGAACAGCTGTGCATGGTAGCCAAACAGCTTCAAACGTCAGCTTGTTCAATTAAAGGGATTGTAAAGACAGAAGGTTTTTTTCCCCTAATACATTCTATGCATTAAGGTAAAAAAAACCTTCTTTGTGCAGCAACCCCCCTCAGCCCCCCTATTACTAACCTGAGCTTATCTTTATCCAGCGGTGTTGCAGGAGTGTCTCAGCTGTCCTGGACCCCCCCTCATTGGCTGAGACAGCAGTGTGGCGCGATTGGCTCCTGCTGCTGTCAATCAAAGTCAGTCAGCCAATAAGGAGAGAGAGGGAGTGGGGCCGAGTTGTGGCTCCATGTCTGAATGGACACACAGAGCTGTGACTCGGCTAGGTTATCCCCACGGCAAGGAGATTGTTATAGGGGCACTCGACAGGAGGGAGGGGCCAGGAGAGCTGAAGAGGGACCCGAGAATAAGACTTTACAATCACTGTAAGCTTTAACAATAAAATCTGGAAGCTGATTGGTGTCTATGCATAGCTACACCAGATTTTTGCACTCTCCAGTTTTAGTAAATCTCCCCCACTATGACTTTTTCTACACTGTGTCTCTCTGTGGTATTGACCGTCTTTTTAGAGGCAGGGCTTTGATTCCTCATGTCTGAACCTCCAAAAAGGAGAACAGTGAGCAGTACAGTAGTGATATCATTAAATCTCACTTCAAATCTTCTGAGACTAGCAACCAGAAACAACAGTACATTGGATATCACACTGCAGATATACAGCTATGAGGCAAAGGAGTGTCTTAGCACCCTAACATACCAGAAAGTGTGCTCTTATTTTTTTAGAGGAAATTTATAAAAAAATGTAAATCTTTCATTTCTAAATTTTACCGATAACATAGCAAATATTCACTTTTTAATCTTGATCCCCTTTAAGAGAGGATAAAAGCTTAAAGTGATTATAAAGTTTAATTTTTTTTAAATTAAAAATAACAAACATGTCATACTTACCTCCTCTGTAGCAGTGACTTTGCACAGAGCAGCCCAGATCCTCCTCTTCTCGGGTCCCTCTTCGGCTCTCCTGGCCCCTCCCTCCTGTTGGGTGCCCCCACAGCAAACAGCTTCAGACATGAAGCTGCGAACCGACCCTGCCCCCTTTCTGATCTCATTGGCTGACTGACTTTCATTGACAGCAGCAGGAGCCAATGGTGCCGCGCTGCTGTCTCACCCAATGAGGAGGGAAGTCCCAGACAGCTGAGACACTCCTACAACATCGCTGGAACTAGAAGGACCTCAGGTAAGTATTAGGGGGCTGAGAAGGGCTGCTGCACACGGAAGGCTTTTTATCCTAATGCATTGAAACAATCCATTCAATGCTTATTTTTTTCCTACCTTCTATCACATTACTGTGTCATCCATGGTATCCAATGCAAAGCTGGTACCTACTTTTTCATCCTGTCCTATGATTATTTATGAGTAAGCATATTACTTGGATCTTTAATAGTGTGTGCTGGCTTGTAGATACTGTTCCTTATATCGTGAAGATATCAAAATTAACTGCCCCGATTGGACTTTCTAAGTCTTTTAATAACTAAAAGCAATGAAGGTGTGCTTTGTGCTTCACTCACATTCTCTTGTGTCTCTCGGTTACATTTAATATTTTGGTATAGCCAATGAGTGTGAGTCTCACCTGGCATTTTATGCTCCTTAATTTTTTTGCAATTTGTTTGTCATCTCCCATAAACCTGTATTAAATCACCCTGATTGTCATTTATGGTTCCATAAACAGATAGTGCATAACAAACTGGCACTTGGTGTTTAAAGCGGAGTTCGACCTCAGAAATGGTTTGGAGATAAAAATACCCCCGGGACAGTCAGAGCTAGTGCATTCCAGAATCGATAGCCTCTGGACTGTCCCAGGTCGCACTTACCTTTTTTGAAGAAATACTTACCTTGAAAATTTCTTGTCCAGCGCTGCCATCTCAGGTGTGGGCAGATGAAGCAGGGATTTAAAACAAGCGGATGGCCCAAAGGTGTTTTTAAGGCCAGAACTCTGCTTTAATGTAACACCTCATATTTATTTATTTATCTATTTAATATATATTACATCCCAGCTAGTGTTTTTTATGCCTTATTGGGGTTTATTTACTAAAGCTGGAGAGTGCAAAATCAGGCTCAGTTCTGTGTGGAAACCAATCAGCTTACAGGTTTTATTGCCAAAGCTTAATTGAACAAGCTGAAGTTAGAAGCTGATTGGCTACCATGCACAGCTGCACCAGATTCTGAGTGCTCTAGTTTTATTAATTTACCCCATAAAGTCCACTTGTGCCATCTTAATTTCCTGCACCCTGTCTAAAAGTTTAAATTAAATAAATCTATTCTTCACTTGCTAAAAGTTATACCTCCTCATAATTTTGCAGCTGAATACTTCAGAAAATGTTTTATGACTCTTTCTCTGGAAAAACATGTTGTAAATCACTACAGTTACAAAAATGCTAGTTACCAAAGTGTTATAATGTTTTTCTGGAAACAAAATAGGTGTGGTCCCTACCAGACATTAGGAAACCCCTGGATGATTTATTCCTCTTAATTTGAGCCTCTGTTTCATTTGATTTTGGTGTGTTTAAAGTAAAGTAGTCTTATGTGGCAACTTTGTTGGGGCCTGTTGTCATTTTGACAGCTGCAAGCAGGAGCCAATCAATGGGCTTCTGCTTGAATGATCAACAGCCACTTGTAGTGTTCATTTACCTTAATTTTGCAAAATTGCAGTTACGTGACCTGATAGTACAGAACATAAACAAATATAGTAAGCTCACCCTTAAAAAGCTGCATCATCTAGTGTAGTGAAAGAAAAAAAGAAAGAAAAAAAGGATACTTTTAGTTCTTTTGCAAATAAGTTCACCTTGTGGGAATATCAGATGAACACGATTGGTGTGCTCTGTTAAATTCAAAATGTAAAAATAATTTGTATGATTCATTGATGGTCTGATGTCTGACCACATATTGGTTATAACTTTTGTACCCTTCCTTTTTGTACTTTACATAAAAAAACAATTTAAAAGTGAAAGTAAAATGTAAAAATAAATAATTATTGCAAGACAGTGCGACCAAAGTGGTTAAGGGAGAATTCCTATGCAACATTTTGGGTGAAAGTTGAAAGTTTATACCACATATACGGGCACCTTTATCCAGCGCTGCCTAGTAAATTAAACTGCACTAAACTTTAGGTGACCTTTCAAAGCCAATCTGTGTTGCATGCTAGGAATAATAATTCTGAAAAGTGATTCTTAGGAGACAATTTTGAGCAATAACAGACTGTTTGTTAAGCTGTTTTACTATCTCTGATTTTATACATATTTTTTAGAATTATATTCTAATCTAGAAATAAATTTGAAATTTCTCTTGTTTTATTATATAGAAACAATGATTAAAGACTGTTGTAAAGGAGGTTTGCCTATCTGTATTAACTCTTATAATATTGATGTTGCTAAGCTACAACATAAACATTTGTTAAAATTCATGTGAACTTTAATCTAATTTATAAAATATCAATTGGATCAGCTAGAACAACTTGAAATACTATGTTATAAGCTATCTGATTGCTCATTAATATTCGGACTACAAAAGAAAATTGATTTTTTTCCCCTGTATTTTACATGTACTGGGAAATGAAATGTCCTTCTAAAAAGATTCACTAAGCTTTTAATAGCTAACATATATTTATTTTTTACAATTAATGAAAGATCTAACATTTGTTACCTACTTTCCCAAGAAATTATGATTTATTGTTAGCATTTTTTAAATGAAGTAAAAAATAATCCATAGCAAATAGAATTCTAATCTACACCGGGTACTAATAACAAAAATGAGCTTGTAGGCAAATGTTAATTGAAGTTGTGTTAGAAGTCTTGCTGTAAGGGATAACAGTCCAACTTCAGGAAAACGAAAAGTCCTCCCACGCAGGTTGGCTTGGCCCACACTGAAAGGTTTTCTGTCTCGGAAACAGGAAAAGCACTTTGAATTGATACCTAATCCGGCAAACTCCGGCAGTGGACTGCACCTCAGCATCTTCTTGTCCAATGTAGGGCTATAGGCCCTACAACAGTCTTGATGGTGCCTAAGGACCTTAGACCACCAGAATGTAGGGAAGAAGAGGCTGCAGGGACTGGTCTAGCAGCTCAGAGAAGCCTGCTCGATCACCCTAAACATAAACGAGCAGCTATCCCTTGTAGTGCAGGCACTATTCCACCGCATGGGAGAACTTACATTTCCTGGAAAAAAGGATGATCAATGTTTCCTCCAATGGTGGTCACATCTCCAGGCATTTATTTACAGGATCTCTACTGAAGGATAGAATCAGCTGGTGTAACTTCTGATCCTAAGTAGAGATCACATGACTAAACGCAGTGCAGTCTATGTGTCATGATTTCCATTGCTACCAAGGACATTTGTATATTTTGGTCCTATATATATATATATATATATATATATATATATATTTATTTATTTATTGTTTCATATATATATATATATATATATATATATATATATATATATATATATATATATATATATATACTGGTAGATTGCATGACTGACACACACTGACTCTGCCATTTATATGAAAGTGCATGACTGTTAGCTCCTTCAAGGCATTGACTGAAGTGAACAGTTATAAGTTTTCAGAAAATCCTGTAGAAAAAATGTGACAGCACTATATGAATACAGTAAATCAATCTTTACATATGTGTAGACAAGGCATATGCTACCTGTAAGAATCACTGAACCATATTAACCACATTACTTCAGCTCTAGTTTCATTTCTTGGTCATTTTCATATACCCCTACAATCCTTAAATAGTGTAAAATGATTTTACCTATGTTTTTTAAGTATTCCATAGATGAGTCATTATTTTTTATTTAACCAGTGATTCCCTGTCCCACACAGTTGATGTGGATGGGTGAATTCACTCCTCTGAGACATTGGGATTGATTTACTAAAAGCAGATAGACTGTGCACTTGTTCCAGAGGTTTATAAATGAGGTTAAGCATTGCTGACTTTCATTATCCAATCATGTGCAAGCAGTAAAAATGTTGTTTTTAAAATGTTCCTTGCATGTGATTGGGTATTCCTTGCAAAGTTTTAATCTTTGAATCTTTACCTCATTTGCTAAGCTCTGGAGCAACTGCCTTTGCAGCGTGCAACTGCATTTTGTAAAGTGCACAGTCTATTTGCCTTTAGTAAATCAACCCCGTTGCATTCTGAGAGCAGGGAGACTTCCTGCCGTCAAAATATACTGATCAGCGCTGACGGCTATAGTGGGGAAAATCGCACAGGCTGATGACCAGCATGCCCATAAATGGATTGAAAATCAGCAGGTCTCTGCTGAACAGGCCGCATTTTGATCCATGTATGGTGGACCTAATTGCCAAGACCAGTGTGATTATCTGTTAATTACATGGGGAACACAAATGGGCAGTAATCTTTATTGTAATGACTTTATTTATCACTATTTATTTATGATAAAACATGTACTTGTGTGGTAGTTCTAAAGAGGAATTTTTTTTTAGAAACAGAGTACATATAAAAAAGATCACTGAAACAATGGAGAAATTACTAATTGCTGGGAGCTACATAATAGGTATCAAAAGGTTGCATGCAGCCCTTGGGCTCAAAATAACATCATATTGGCAGCTGATTACTTCTTATTTTTAAGCTCAGGTGCACCATATGCAAATTCAGAGTAATCTGGTATTAATACTGAAAACTTTTGCATGCATCATAATACATTCAATTTAAACGTGCTTTACAATTCATGTGTGTAACTAAACTGTTTTCAGATTTACTAGCTGGAATTGTACATTAGATTAGAAAAAGTATAAAAATAGTGCATCCGCTAATAGTGGTACCAATATACACCCTATGGCAGGGGTCTTCAAACTGTGGCCCTCCAGTTATTCAGGAACTACAGTTCCCATTATACCTAGTCATGTCTGTGAATGTCAGAGTTTTACAATGCCTTATGGGATGTGTAGTCCTGCAACAGCTGGAGGGCCGTAGTTTGAGGATCCCTGCCCTATGGTCTGATTGTATAGCCCACTGCGTTTCCCCATACATTTTTATGGGGAAACACAACACAGAATTATGATAAATATACTTATATTTTACATAAGCTTACATAACTTATATTTCAAATAAAAAAACCTGAATGCAATATCAAAAATTGTTGATATTTCCCGCTAGGCTTTCTCCCTATTTATATAGAGCAGACACCAATATCTGTGTTTCTTTTTATAAGTCAATCCTAAAAGGCAGGCTGCTGTGCAGCCTGTGGTGCTTATTGCTGCAGAGAGAACTGTGATTGGAGAAGATGCCGGTCACATGACTTTGGCAATTCATCTCCCAACTTGTATACTTTTCCTTCATTGTTATGAATGGCGCTTTGCTTGCTTTGGGTTTTGGGTAGTATAATATAAATTTGTAGTACAAACATTTGCTGTGATTTTTTAAATGTGCATTTTTTTAAGTAGCAATAAAGTAAGGCCATACTGCTGCTTTATAAATAGGACCTTTAGTTGTGTGTTTTTGGACAAAGAAGTTTTAAAAAAAACGAATAGCATATAGAAATCATAAAGGAGAGTCGTAAAAATTTGGTTGCAAGTGACAAGGAGAAGACAACTGCAATAAATACATTACATAGTAGTTGAGGTTGAATAAAGACAATAGTCCATCCATTCTTCTCCTTGGTTTTTACTAAGGAAAGGGAGGGATATAATAAACAAGATTGTATTACCTATAGAAACAATCCAAAAGGGAAGGACACTCTGGACTTTTTTGGTGCATAAGGCCAAACAAACTGCAATTTTTTTAACCTCTATTCACGCATAGTTAATCAATTAAGACATGTATACATCATTATTAACCACTGACCTCTGGACGCTTTTACCCCCTTCATGACCAGGGAATTTTTTGCTATTCAGCACTGTTCTACTTTAACTAGCAATTGCTTGATCATGCAACACTGTATGCAAATGAAAATCTTTCTCATATTTTTTTTCACACAAATAGATCTTTCTTTTGGTAGTATTTAATCACCACTGGGTTTTTACATTTTTCCATATAAATAACAAAATACCCAAAATTTGAAAAAAAAAAACAATCTTTTCGTAGTTTCTGTTCAATTAAATTTGCAAACAAATAATCTTTCTTCATAAATTCAGGCCAACACGTTGTCTGCTACATTTCTTTGGTAAAAATAACCTAAATCATTGTGCATATTATTTAGTCTGTGTAAAAGTTATTGAGTCTATAAACTATGGTATATACTGTAGATTTGAAAATTGATCAGTCCTGATGTACTGATGGCCTATTTAATTTCTTGAGGCCGGGACAATACAAATACCTCTAAATGACCCCTTTTTGGAAAGTAGACAGTACAAGGTATTTAGTAAGAGGCATGGGAAGTTTTTTGAAGTTGTAATTTTTTTGTCACAATTTTTTGGAAAATTACGAAATTCAATAAAATTTGTTTTTGTACATACTGTCACCAGTGCAATACTGGACCAAAACAAGAGCATGTCCAGAAAGTGGTGATAAATAGCTTATATTCACAGTGGTCTGCAGTTGTGAGCAGGGTGCAATCTCAGTGTTTGCTGATAATACAAAGCTAAGCAGGTCAATAACCTCACAACAGGATAAAGCAAGTTTACACGAAGACCTTATTAAAATAGAGAGATGGGCAACTACATGACAAATGAGGTTTAATATTGACAAATGTAAACAAGTAATGCACTTGGGGGCTTAAAATATGAATTCAAGTTAATTGCTAGGGGGAGAACCTCTGGGAGAATCACGAATGGAAAAGGGTCTGGGGGAACTAGTAGATCACAGGCTCAGCAATAGCATGCAATGCCAGCACGAAAATTGATTCCAGACGATTGGTGCCTCAAATTGCCATCATCCCAAAAATTCAATACATAAAACTAACACTATACAGTGTTGATCTCCTCTGAGAAAAAGGGGGGATTTTTAAGGCAATAATGCATGGAAAAACAATATATATAAAATAGAAAATTTATTGATTAAAAACATTACATATCATGAATACATAGATATAACGAATTCCCTGGCCGAATATGGAAAACCACAGCAGGCCATGGATCACAAAAAAACATGTGACATATATCTGACTGTACAAAAATAAAAATCACAATTGTGGAAATGTGTAAGAAAGCAAGGGATATAGTGCCTCCCCTACACCAGGGTGCAGCCCTAGGTGAAGGAGAGCATCAATCCTAGCATGCAATGCCAAGCTGCAGCAAGCAAGGCTAGTAGGCTATTAGCATGCATTAAAAAGGGTATATACTCAAAAGAAAAAACTATTATTCTACCACTTTACAAGACTCTGGTTTGGCCACATCTTGAGTATGCTGTCCAGTTTTGGTCACCAGAGTCCAGAGAAGGACAACAAAACAAATAAGGGGATGATTAAAAACCTATTCTCCCTGTAGAAGATAGACTTAAAGTGTCACTAAACCTACTTAATAAAAAACTATGATAAATGGTGTATTACATGCTGATCATACTCACTCAGTCACTATGAGATCTGTTTTCTGTATTCTGCAAAAAACCTGGTTGATCCTGCTGCTCTCTGTCCCCTCCTTCAGTCCATATTTCCAATTCAGCTAGGGATTTTGCAGCTGGAGTGGCAACTATGCACATGCTCAGTTTTCACTGAGTTTCAATGCTGAGCATTTCCTTCCTATCACATCTGAGCAGCCCATGTGACTATAGAGTTACACATGTGGGAGCATACACAGTAGTGAATGACAGCCTACTCCCTCCTTCCTCCTCCATGCCCACTGACCAGTTAAACACAATGGAGGCGGGAGGAATATTACGTGTAGATTAATAGTGGCTTCACCTCCCTCTTATTCTAAGACACCAGGTCGTGACACAGCTGTGATGGGCATAAATCCACCCACACCATGTTATTGCAAAAAAAATAATAAAGATTTGATGTAAAATATATATTTGTACGACAATTAAGAACAGTTTGTTGATATAAATTATTTATTTTTACTCTGTTTTCCAAAGTCTGTTTTTTTAAACTTTGAACATGTGACCAGCAGCAGAGGACTAGAAGCTCCTCCTGCTTAAGTTTTCCTGCAGGCAGGCCGGGAAAGATCTGGGCCATGTGACAGCAGTATATACATTAGGTAAAAGGTACTTAGATTTATTTTAAAATAATTTCAGTGCCATCATTTATATACAGCAATAGAAGGGACAATGTAAATTAAACAGTGTTTACTATCAGTTAAACCACTTCTGGACTGGAAGATTTCCCCCCTTAAAGACCAGGCCATTTTTTGCGATTTGACACTGCGCTACTTTAACGGACAATTGCGCGGTCGTGCGATGCTGTACCCAAATAAATCTGAGTGCATTTTTATTGTCTTTTATACTGTTTTTTTTTTAAATAAATTGCTACACCTAGTTGGAGGCATCCTCTTGTGTTTTTTTTTTATACGCTATATTACCAAAAGTATTGGGACACCTGCCCCTACATGCTCGTGAACTTTAATGACATCCCAGTCTTAGCCTGTAGGGGTCTATATTGAGTTGGCCCACCCTTTGCAACTATAACAGCTTCAACTTTTCAGGGTAGGCTGTCCACAAGGCTTAGGTGTGTGTCTATGGGAATGTTTGACCATTCTTCCACAAAGCAAGGTCCATAAACACATGGATGAGCAAGTTTGGGGTGGAGGAACTTGACTGCCCTTCACAGAGTCCTGACCTCAACCTGACAGAACACCTTTGGAATGAATTAGAGCGGAGACTGCGAGTCAGGCCTTCTTGTCCACATCAGTGCCTGACTTCCCAAATGCACTTCTGGAAGAATGATGAAACATTCCCAAAGACACACTCCTAAACCTTGCGAACAGCCTTCCCAGAAGAGTTGAAGCTGGTATAGCTGCAAATGGTGGGCAACTCAAAATTGAAGACTGGGAAGCAATTAAAGTTAATGTGTGTGTAAAGGCAGGCATCCCAATACTTTTGGCAATATAGTGTATGTGCATTAGATCTAATCTGAGTGGAGCTGCATCCACTTTACCTGGTATTCCCTACCACTCTCCAGGCCCTCAGATGTGCCCCGTTTGGGTTCCATTCAGCACAATTGCTTATTCTTTTTCAGCGTGAACCTAGCCTAAAACACACCAACAACATATGTAGAATATGTAGAATGCCATGCACATAAAACTCACTAAACCTAAACTGCAAGGCTGGCCATACACGGTGCAAATTTCTATTCGGCAACCGCGGGTTGCAAGAAAGAAATTTGCACGATTCTCTCATCAACACAGATAGTGCTAGGATCCCAGATAGGGAGGAATCCCTCTTGGCGGGGGAAGCCGCCCCCCGCTGGGAGAAGACAGTGATTATCGCTAGCAGCTATAGCAGCTGCTAGTGATAATCATAGGAGAATCTGGCAGGCTGGATATACCCAAGTTGATCAATCAATTACCTTGGTACATTCAGCCTGCCCATTAACGGTTCGAATCTTGGTCGGTTCCTGCTGCCGAATAAAATTAAAATACATTTGTAGTAGTGTTCTTTGTCTACTACATATTGTTAGTAGATCTGTTCATTAAAAAACAAAAATGTCCTCTGGTGTTCCTTGGGCAGACAATTCCTACTGCTTCCTGAGAACTCATTTTGTGCCCTGCATTTAAGAAGATTATGCTGAGATTTGTATCATTGGGGTGGTCTGTGACAGATAAGCAGACTGAAGGACTAAATGCTTTATTGTCAAAAGAGAAGGTATAAAGGCTTATTTGTTATATTTTTAAGTGGCAAAGAGCATTCCATAAGCCTGTTTCATGTGGATTAAACATGGTATTATTATATGAGAAGATGTCACTGTAGTATTTTCTTTTTATCTTCTGATAAGAGCATTTAGACCTCACCAGTTACTTTCCGGCACTTTCTGTCCAAGTATGCTGCGTAAAAAGGCTGAGATGGTGCATGAATTGTACAGGCGTCATTAGAAACAGATACAATTTTGAGTTTAATGTGAATCCAGTTAAATGATGGAAGATAACCGAAAACATAAGGTGAAGCCTCTTGCGCTGTGTAGTATGTGGCGTCTCTCATAGGGAAGCTGATACACACCTCTCCTGCAGAATTCTTGGCAGGCAGTGTTATGGAGATTATAGCTGACAGGCACAGTGGAATATGTTGAGCTAATAGATTGCAGTGGCTGAGTGTAGCAGCTAATCGCAATGCACCATTTTTTCATGACCTGGCATGTAAAACTGACTCTTTTGTTATACTTCGGAACAGAAGAAGTAGAATCCAGACCACAATGTTGGTGGTGATGTGCTCACACATATATTGTTGCTATGATATCATTGCATATAGCAGCAAAGCTTATCCACAGCTGTGTCTCTTATCAGCTATATTGACTGGAGCGCCTATCAGTGGAATATTTTTCCCTCATGGACAGGAAGGTTTGTGGGGGTCCGACCCCAAAAAGAATATCTTGGTTAAATATTTGCAGTTGCAACATCTCCACCACTGCTCCTAAAAAATAACTGTACAAGTAAACATGCAGCAACTACAATCAGAAATATGTTTTAAATTTGATGACTTTTAGTTTGCTAAACTACCGTAGATAACAAAAAAACTGCCTTAAAAGAAAAAGAAAATACAAAACTTTCTTATATCTTTTATTACAACTCAGTTGTTAAATTAACAGCTTATTTTGTATCATTTATTACAATTCAGTGCTGTTGATATCCAGCAGCAGCCTACTCCAGTCTACATGCATGCAGCCCAGCAATAACTGTATGGCATTTGTTAGGGCAGGTTTCCTGATGGTGACAATAGTGACCAATGCCTGCATAATGTTTGTTAAAATGGTCTCCAATCATAGGCTGGGGTGAAGGGAGATTACCTAACTGCATTGTATAACTTTGGTAGTGAAATGTCTGGTCATCAGCTTGCCTTCCCACTGCCAGGGCTGTTTAAGTCTCAGGACTGGGTGGATAAAATTACAAATACTTTGGTAGGTATATCTACTGTATGTATTCTAGCTAATTATTTAGCTGATAGCCCGAGTTCAGCACTCTCCAGATTTCTTCCAAATCTTTTTTTTTTAACACTATGAGTTTTTATTAAAGTCTGCAAAATATACAGTTCAGTATAAAAGTACAAAAGTAAAGAAAAAAATAATTTACAAGGAATAAGCTACCCTGTAAAAACAGTATCTCATATTCACAAAGGAAGGCAAGGGCAGTAAGCCAAATGTATAGTGCAATATCATAAAGTAATAATATTACAGGCATTATTAACACAGGGGGAGAGTATCATTAATAGCTTTCTTTCATCCACTCACAGTGGAGGGTAGACTTCCAAGGCAGAAGTATCTCCCTAGGTGCGTAAAATGCCATGCAGAACACAAAAAGTTGTGTGTACCTGGCACCACCCATTTCCACCAGGCCCAGTAACCAAATGATCAAATCCAATGGAAGGGAAAGATCACCTACATTGTTAACTGTGTCCACCACTCCATTCCAATAATGTTGTATAGCAGAGCATGACCAAAAAACATAAAAATTAGTACCCTTTTCCATGCCACAATGAAAAAAAATATCTGAGGACTCAGACTTTATAGGGGAAAGTTGCTGGGGTGTATAATAAACACTATGGAGGAATTTCAGTTGAAGAAATGGATCTCTAGAGGAAATCATAGTTTTTAGAAAGTGAAGCAGGCAGTCTTTCCAGTCATCATCCATCAGGGAGAGAATATCGGCTCACCATTTGTTATTAAGATCAGTAATTTTGGGTAGGGTTAAGGAAATCAATTGAGAATAAAGAGCCAATAGCGGTTTAGAGAGGTCTTCCGAAGACAACAGCTGCTCTAAGGGGTCAGAGGTCTTCCAAATCTTTGAAATCCTAAAATAGAGTCTCTATAGAGTCTCTGAAATGAAATGTTCCCAGACATCAAAGATCAATTGCACAAGTGCTCAAGGCTCTGTCATCGGCCAGGCATATAGATAGTGCAAGAGTTATCTATAGTAACTAATCAAAAAATATATCCTAAAGTGGATGTTTAGTCAGAAAATTATTGATAGATCACTTTGGGCTGGCTCTTTTTGCAGGTATAGTTATATAAAACATTAAAAATAAATGTCAATACTGTTTAAAATCCAGTAAGGCCCACTCTCACCCTACTCTGCACATGCTCAGTTATTATCTATTCTCGAGACTGTGCCAAAAATCAGAGCCACTAGAGGCCAAACTACTAAAAGTTTAAATATTTACTGGTGCTCAGGGGCTCTGAGATTCAGCAAAATGGCAGCCTCCAGGAAGAAGAAAAGGGAGATTGCTGGAGGCAATTTACAGCACATACTAATTTTGGTAGCATAATTATTAGTTTCCAATATTTTTATTAAAAATCTTAAATACAAAAAATAGAAATTAGCAACAACGAAATTCAAATCTCAGGTTGTCACCAGCATAACATAAGTATATGTCAAAATGAGGACAATAGTTATCCATATAAATACGGATTGTTCAAATAAGGAAATGTATAATAAACAAGAACCTAGAGAGGCAGGAATCATATATAGTCAATTTATCCGGAATTTCAACTTCTAACTGTAATAATAATCGAGTAGAAAATCACAGGAGGGGTTAGGATAATTATTATACCGGAGAAGAGGAGACCAATGAAAGGGGGAGGGGCTAGGGAAAGGGGCAAGAGGTTGAGAATTGTAAGAAAAGTGACGTCCCCATACCTGAGATTATAATCTTAGTAGGAACCCCAAGGTGTCCTGCAACCTTCAACAAAATAAAAGGTAAAGAAAAAGATAAAGTGAAGAAAAAAAAGGGAAAAAAAATAAGAAAGGTGTGAGGGCGGAGAGGTCAGCCAGGAACAAGTTGGGGAACTGACAAGTACTCGATGGGTCCCATGTTCTGTCTATTTTCTTAGTGTTGTTATGGAGAATACAGGTGAGTTTGTCACTGATCATAATCCAATTAAGCTTCTGCTTCACATAGTCAAATGGTACAACTGACCGCTGCTAATGCTTAGCGAAAGTAATTTGTGCTACCAGGAACATATAAGTAATACGTTTCACGGATTTCTTTTGAACCTCTTCAGGTAGCTTATGGAAGAGAACCACCTCCAGGGATCTGTGAGTCACTGAATAGGTAAAGTTAAACATTCTAATCCAAAATCTAGTCACTATAGGGCATTGCCACCATATGTTACACAGGGGCAAAAACAGGCAGGCAATGCAGTAGGATGCATTTTGGTAATATGGGTGGGTAATAAATACCAGCGCAAAATAGTTTTATAATTAGATTCTATTAATGTAGTGTTGATAGATATTTTAGACAAGGCATAAGCCACGTCCTGCCAGTCAGGCAATTCCCAAGTAAAATATAGGTCCCTCTCCAATCGGATCATATATGAAAGTTTGGTAGTTGGGTCATTGAGGGAAGCATATATTGCAGAATTTCATCCCCACACGAGAGCTCTTGCTTGACAAGACAATTAAAAAAAAGTGAGCGTAAGGGGTCCATCCAGCAGGGCAAGCTTAGAATGTAGAAAGAATCTAAGTTGATAATATTTAAACGTTTCACTAGACTTCACTGTAACTTATCTTCAAAATATTGCAAGAAGTATGGTTGATTCCAGTTAAGATAGCCCTCGCTCTGCAGAAGGCCCCTGTTAAGCCACCACTGGAATGAGGTAGGTACTAGCCCTGGGACAAATGCTGGGTTGCAAAAAACTGGGGCTAACGGGGTGTGTAAAGATGCTAGTGGTTTATGATGCCATATCCTATCCCAAACATCCAAAAAGTGGGACAAAATAGGGAATAGTATAGGAGGTTGCAAATGGCTAGGGATACATATCAAGGAACCAATTACAATAGGATGGCAAGAAAAAGCTTTGCTAGAGACCCATAAAGGCATGGGACCCTTAGCTATAGTATAAGAAAGCTGAGTGATTTGAGGCACCTAGTAGTATGCCTGTAGATTTGGGAGACCAAAGCCACCTCTAGGTTTTGAAGCATATACTATCAACCTATCCATTAGGGATTGCTGATTGCCCCATATAAAATGAAACACTTTAGTTTCTAATCATAATAAGTCTCCCCTTGGGCCCGTTATGGGCAGGGTTCCGAAATAATAAAGAATCTCAGTAAAAAAAGTCATTTTTATAGAATTAATTCCACCAGACAAGGACAAGGATTAATCTGCTCAACGCCAAAGATCTTCACAGAGACGCTTAAAGAGTGGGGGGTAATTGGCTCTATTGGCTCTATCCACAAAGGAGGGTGTTCATTAAATTCCTAAGTAAGGAAGGGAACTCTTTTCCCATTGAAAGATATACGTATCCTGGAGGTCTCGTAGAATGGAGGTAGGCAAGGAAATGTTTTGGGAGTTCAGGGATAGCCCAGAGGTTTGAGAAAAATGGATTTAGGACTTGAGGATTAGAGATATACATAGGCATGTCATCAGAAAATAAAGCACGTTTGTGCTCTTGTTGACCACAATTAAACCTGTGTATACCAGAATAAGATCGAATTGCAATCACCAATGGTTCAATTGCCAATGCAAAAAGGAAAAGGAGAAAGTGGACAGCCCTGTCTCATACTACGCCAAATAGGAAAGGCTGATGACTTATAACTTTGTATAGAAACTTGAGCAGAAGGGTCGCTGTATAGAGTTTTCAAAAGAGAAATAAACAAAACCAAATCCAAAGACCTTCAATGTGGCAAACAGGTAATCCCAGTTTAGGCTGTCAAAAGCCTTGTGGAGATCTAATGAAAGAAGCAAGAGTTCTTGGAGAAAAATTGTCCCAATTAGAGCCTACTGCTGAAATTATAGCTATAGAGCGCCGGATTTGGTTCAACAACTGACACCCACGAATCAAACCAGATTGATCCGTGATGATGATGATAATGATCATGATGATGTCAATATAATGTTACAGAAAGTTATTAAGACTCAAGGCTAAAAGTTTAGTAAGAATATTCAAATCGCATAATAAGCGAGACAGGGCAATAAACAAAAACATCAGTAGCATTCTTATTAGGTTTAGGAATAGCACTTATATACACTCTATTTTTATCAGCAGGAACCATGCCGCTGTCCCACAAATAGTTAAAATATAAAGTCATATGTGCAATAATCTGTTCCAAAAATGTTTTATTATTGGGTAGACCATCAGGGCCAGGCGATTTAGGAAGAGCAAGTGTCCTTATAACCTTCTGGATTTACTCACAAGTGATAGGGCGGATCATAAGATCTTTATAGGCTTCCTTGAGGGGGAACAGGTAAAGACATCAAAAAGTAATGAGTATCCTATGACATATCCACCTGGGGTGGGCTGTATAGAGTGGTATAAAAGTTATGAAACTCATAAAGAATTTTATGGGTGTTCTGAGAAAGGGAACCCCCTGTTAATTTAATTTTCAGAAGAGCCGAATTAAAGTAGTGAGGAGTACGTTTATGTGCTAGTAGGGAGCTGGTTCCATCACATAAAAAATGTATGGTTCATCCAGCGTAAGGCAAGTGTTTTAGTTCCTTACGAGCCTGTTCAAGTTTAGTAAATAGGGCTGCGGAGAACTTTTGTGCTGTGCAACTAAGTCTTAGTATTCCCTAGATTTGGAAGAAATCAATTCCTCCCTGGCTTTTTTAAGTGTGGGCTATAGCTGAATTAGGAAACCTCTCAATGAAACTTTATGCACAGCCCAGTTGATGGCTGGGGTGATATCCTCAGCTTTATTGGTATCAAAATAAAATTTCAGATGGGTGACAACATCCAAACAGTAAGATTCAATACCTAGCAAAGACTCATTTAGTGTCCAATATGGTTTAGCCAATCTAGCTGTCATATTAAAAAGATCGGGTCATGGTCAGGCCAAGGTGTTGGTTGAAATTATTTCGGGCGAGAGCAATAAAGCAGGAATCCTGAAGGAGGGAAACAAGGTCAATATGAGAATAGTGATTGTGGGCCCTAGAAAAATGGGAATAGTCCCAGGAGGTAGGGTTGGATTCCTGCCAGGCATCGACAAGATCATAATGATACAATAATCATGCAAATGTATGGCTTTGTTTAGTAGAGGATTTAAGCTTAGCAAGATAAGACTTATCGAAGATATGGTCCAGAGTCCAAAACTCGAATCTCCAACCAAAATCACATCACCTACAAATTCAGGGGCCAAGGATCTCAATAAAGAGTGAAAAAAGGCTATCTGATTCATATCGGGGCATAATATACCAAAAATGTCACTAGATTCTCTCCCAATCTCCCCTTGACTAAAAGATAACACCCCTCTTTGTCCATAAGCACATTAGTGCCAGAAAAAGAAAGCGGTCAGGAGAAACAAAACGTCACTCCCCTTTTTTTCTCTGAAGCATTTGCAAAGAAACAAGTAGGGTAATCCATATGAATTTAACAAGGAGCAAAAGAGGGGACTAAGTGAGTCTCCTGAATGGCAGCGATATATGCTCCGATGGCCCTATAATGAGTAAATATTTGAATGCGTTTGCTAGGGGATCCTAGTCCCTTAACATTATGGGACAGCAGCCGTAGGTTGCATAATTATTAACGCGAAATGCGTGATCCTTGCAAAAGAACCTTATTTTCAAGTTGTTAGGGGTAAAGTTCCATTTTAACTGATCTGATAACTGCAAACTGAGCTGTAGTTTGCTTTTCTTTCTTCATCCTCACTTATCTTTGCATTGCCATACTGAATGTGTTCTAAATCACATACAGTGATCATTGCTGTAATGCATGTGCATTACATCACAAAAAGATTCATTCATCAAGTTTCACATATACTGTATTATTATTTCAAGCCTCTTATGCTTTTGGGTTCCTTTGCCCAAACATTTTGCCCACCATTTTTTCACAAAAATAAACCAAATAAGGTAGCTGGAAAATTTCTTACCACCTTACTGCACATAGGTGGACATTTATTAGTTTGGCAAACAGTTCTTGTTATTTCTGTAATTCTTATGCTAATTGTTCCAGAATATTATCAATGGAAGCTAAACTCTTCCAATTCTCATCCATACAGTATTGTGTTCCAAGTGTTGTTGTCAGAAAGTATAGCAAGGTCATCAACTTCCCTGCAGACCACACAGTAATTAAGTACTGTAGCCAGGTCTACGGCCTGCCCCAACCTGTGATTTCTACAGTAATAGCATTGCTAGCACTGGGTACCTGAAGCCTTTTTCTCCACATTACCTACTGGGTGCCATTCTATGTGAATAGCGGGATGCTTCTTCTTTGATGGTTCCCCTCCCTTGGTGTGAGGAAAATGTTCATTACTGGAAAATGTTTCTACTTCATTTCTAAAATTTCACTTTTGTTGTAGTGCATTCTACAGCAAAAATAAAAAAAAAAAACTAAAGGCATGGGGTTCCCCCTAAAAATACACACCAGACTCTCATCCAAATATGTCCCCTGGCTTGCGAGCAAAGAGGAATGCAAGCAGCAGGCACCCCCCCCCCTCCCAGACATTACTCTGCAGCTTGCCCTCAATGTGGGGAGGGTACTTGGGCCTGGTGGTTGTGGGGGTCTGCTGTGAGCTGGGGTCTTATAACCTAGAAGCTCCCTTTAGGAACAAGGGGGTTCCCAGATAACAACCCATACCATACCAGTACATAGTATCCTTACTCATTCACAAAAAATAGTCAGCCTCAAATTATTGGGAAAATACAACAAAAGCCAATATTGCCAGAGGATTATTTTAGTTTTGATGTGTTTGGGTGTGTGCTGTATATAAACGTCCCAGATATATAACGCCGGTCGAATGGCTGGTAAATCAATGGTCATTGATATTTCAGTCACCATCACAGGTAATCAGGACTACTCTATTGACAAGCTACCATCTCTACTAAAGGCTATAGAGAAAATGATACTTCTGGACATGACTTGGGTGACAAACATAAACTATACAGCTTTCTTACAACTTTAGTTTATCAGCAGTAAGAAATAGAATATGTTTTTAAGATCTTGCTTTTGGGGCCATAGTGATAAAACATCCATGGTAAATGTTTAAATTGCATCAGATTTATTTGGTTATTTTAGGTTAATAAATACAATTTCTGTTTGTGATATTTTATAAAATAAGGACGATGCTATAATAACTTGAAGTGGAACTAAACTGTATCTTAGCACCACAAACTGAAAACACTACCCATCTATCCATATCTCCATGATTTTTTGTGTTTAGAAATCACTTTAAAAAACGCCCCCTAGCTGTTCTAGCTGCGGCCATCTTGAATAAGGGCAGATGATTCATGTAGCATTTACACCCTGGCGTCCATCTGTACTTAGATCAGGCATGCAGGAAGGAGTGTGTGCTTAGCAGAGAAAAACTCTCCACCCCTCCTCCAGATGATAAAAAAATAAATAATCCCCTGAGATGTATGGCATCATTTTGGCCTAGGCCCATAGGCATATACAGTGGGTTTAAACGTGGGTAAAGCATTTTTAAAATAATTAAATATACCTTCCTATCTATTTATTAATCCTAACAGCATAAGGATTAAAAATAGTTAAGGTTGATTGGGAGAGTCTAGTTCTGCCTTAATGACAGCCCTAGCCCAAAATGTGGATAAAGGGATGTACAGTACTATAGTCTAAATCAGTAAGTAAAAAATTAGATGCTTGGGTAAGGCAGTCTTTTACACTGGTTTGTAGTTACAGCAATATTATTTAGCAAGCCTCTATTCCTTCTTTAAAGCATGTGTATTCCTGGTACAGAATGCCAACATTTTCAGAGAATAATTTTAAATGTTATTAGTGATTCTGCTCTAGATGTTGATTCACAGTATGTGCCCACCATAATATATAGCGTGAGAAGCTATGCAGTTTGGATCCAGTGCATATTAAATTATATGGCTTGCAAAGCACAGAAGATGTGCCTGTGTTGTTTCTGCCAAATGTCTGACCATTAACTGTTGCAAATTTGGTAAGTAGATTTTTTTTTCTATCTACTGTATACACTATGAAAAGGAAGTGACAGCTCATTTGTGATGATATCTAGAAAATAGGCAAAGACTTAATGTATTGCTTTACAACAATTGGGTTAAGTATCCAATGTTTCCAGCAAGAGACATTTAGCTGGGCTGTTTGGGAACCACGTAATGTTCAAATAAGTCACCAAGAGATTAATAGGGAGAAAACAGAACTAGAATTAGCGTGTAGTATGCAATTCACTTTTTCCAATGATGCAAAGGGGAATGTTTCAGTAAGCAAGAGCAAGTTAACGTTGCAGCTCGAATGCGGTCTTCGTTATGGACACAAATAACAAGAAAGTGAAGTGAGTTAAGAAATCTCACATCCTTATCATTATCTGCGTATTGTTATAAACTTTCATATGCAAATTCAAAACTAAGGCAGCCCATAGATGGATCCGTTTTTTTTTTTTAACCCGCTGATTGAACAAAACAAAACTTACACTAGTTCCCCCTCCACAGACTCAATGTTGATGAAGGAATCCTCTCCCTGTTGAGGTCTTGTTTTCTGAGAACGAGGAGACTTCCACCCATCAGAATACACTGATCAACACTGCCGGCTATAGCCAGCGGAGATGATTGAGTGAGTAAAATCGAACAGGCGGTTGTACAGAAGTCGATTGGTAGATTATCTTCTGTGAAACCTCCCTGACCATACATGGATCGAAGTTCAGCCAGTCACTGCTAAACCTGGCCAAATTTTGATCCATATATGGCCCTTTTAAGGCAACTGTAAAGTTGAATTTGTCTCTGTTTTCCTATAGTTAGTCTTATAGAATGATTTGATTATTACTCGTTCCCTTATTTTTTGGACAAACTACTACACCTATGCTGGCCTAGATTTTTTGTTTTATTTGCTTTATATTGAAAACAAATTTACCTATGACTTAGAATTCCTAAAACAAATAATTCTAGTTCAGTAGCTCCAAGGCCCTGTTCACACTGAGCTTTTTTCAGCTCATAAAACTCTCATCTCTGAAGTCTCAAAATGCCCAACAAGCAAAAACCCATTCATTTCAATGGTCCCTGTTCACATGAGCGTTTTGTCGCCTAAAGCAAAACGCCTGAAGCACAAAAAAGTACATGAGCTTCTTTTTTGACAGATTACAAACGTTTTTGTTAGATGTCAATGCCTGCTTTCAAACACCTGCAAAAAACACCTGGAAAAACGCCTAAAAAGCGCCCAGAAAATCACCTGAAAATGACATGCTCAGGTGAGAATGTAGCCTGAACCCTAACTGCATGACTTTAAAGCAGCACTTCAGTCTGCCTGCCTTGGTGATTCTGTCCCCCCCTTAGGTGCCACCATTTTGGGACCTCAGGCTCTATCCGTCCTCGGGTCCTGACAGCCTGTTGGCGCATCTGTGCATGTGCAGATGAATTTTGACACATGTGCAAAGACAGAGAGGCATTTGGACTTCTCTGCTAGCAATCTGTGTAGATATGCGGAAAAAACCCAGCCTTGTGAACTTGACTCTGGGGAATAGGGATACCAGCACATATGCAAATGTGCCACAGGACTTTCTCAAGAGTTGGCACATCTGTGCACACGAAAGATGAGAAAGGCAGAAACTACTTTAGAGAAACATTTCCATTGGTAAGGGAGGGAGGGGGGAGGAGGCAGGGTGGCAAAGCATTACCATTAGGGTCCACTTTAAGTTTGCTAAAGAGCTGTGTATCACAGATGAGTGCCATGTTTTTTTTTTTAAATTTAGAAAAAAGATTTTTCACCTTTTCTCATCTTTTTTTGTATGTCAGTGCTGCTGATCTCCTGTAGCCACTTCCTGTCTGCATGCTTTAGGGTGGATTAACCAATGACAAATAGACTGTGCACTTTGCAAGTGCAGTTGCTCCAGAGCTTAGTAAATGAGGGGAAGCTCTGCTGCATTCAATCATTTGCAAGCACAAATGCTTTTTTTTTTTCATTTAATTTTTTGTTCATGAGATTGGGTATTTTTTGCAAAGTGAAGCTTCACTTCATTTGCTAAGCTCTTGAGCAACTGCACTTGCAAAGTGCACAGTGTATTTGCCTTTTGTAAATCCATCCCTTTATGTCATTGCTCAGGGCAGGTTTCCTGATGGTGACAATAGCAGAACATGTCTCTGCAGCCTGAGCTGTACTGTAGATGAATGAATAGAGGCTGTACAGAGGCTCCTATTCATTCATAGACTGAAGCATAGTAAACACAGTTTACTGTGCTTCAGTGATGAATGAACACAGGAGCAGTCAGTATCATTTGCTTACTGTGTTCATTCAGGAAGGTGCTGGTGAAGATGACATGCTTATCAGCCCACCCCTGCCCTTCAATCTAACACTGATTTACTGCCCCAGAAGCAGCTGCAGCCAGTGGGAGGGGAAGTAGGGAAAGCTGGCAGTTGGGGATTCACAGGGGGATTGGTGCTGTGGGCCCACCTGTGAATGCAGATGAGAAGAGAGGTGGGGGGCAAAGTTGGAGAGGGTGCAAGGAGAGGCAGTGTGGCAGGAGATGGTGTAGCAGCTGGGAGAGGAAGCAGAGAGGGCTGCTGCTGTCCCCATGGCTCTAATTTCCGGGATGCAGCCAGGGATATGGTCATGGCTGGACAGCTTACTGAAAAGCATGACTGTCCCAGCTAAACTGGGCCAGTTGTTACTCTAAGTACAGGTTTCTTTGGACTTGGAGCTCAGTCATTGCATGCTCTTTCATTTTGCCTGAGAAAAACTGAACATAATCCTATAACATAAAGCAAAGCCAAAGTTTTCTCAAATCCTGTCAGAAATGTGGTGTTTTTGTAATGCAGTTGTTTTAGCCCAGTACCCCTTGTTACCCCAAACATGGCTTGCAAGTTGTCAGGGGTTGAATAGCCATGTACAGTATATTGGTTATCTCATTTTTTTATATGCCAAAAAAAAATCTGAATTTTTTAAAAACCAACTGACTTTGCCAGTGTTTAAAATATGTTTTGATGTGTTTGAATAAATGTGACCACAAATATAAAGCTTCCCATACAAAGCCACAAGCACCACAAAGCATTTATAATCTCCATCCAGTGGATACTGGAAAATCAATTCAACAAACCATAATCAAAAGCAACATTACTGAAGAATTGTGGAGAAAATTAGTTTTTTTGTAGTCATAATGATGATATACATTAGAGATGATATGTGGGATCCACAAACAGGATCCATCTCAATGAGTATGAAAAGCGAGCTGTGGATATGGTGCTAACTGTAACTCCCTAATGGGAAAGCCCATCAATTTAGCTTTAGCTTGGGATGGAGTTGACAGCCAGTACAAGCATAAAAGAGATGTCCTTATACTGCACAATATATCCATGGATCAGAAAAGGAGCAATTATTTCATGAACTCGGTAGCCTAAGGGTTTCCAAAGAGGTTTAAGAACTATAGTGATACATCTTAAAGTGTTACTAAACTCAGGACCCTGCATTCAGTATATCTGGTCTCCCACAGTACACAGAACATGGAAATGCAATTATTTCAGTAAATATAAACTGCTAAATACCTTTGCTCATCAGCAGATAGAGCAGTCTTGTGACTTCTATCAGTGTCTGCTTAAAGCTTGTAGGAGGAGTTTTCATCCTGTACTGACTGTCCTATCAGGATGCAGGACCCCTGAAACTCTGTCTAGACAGAACTGGTCAGCCCTGTGCTGATCACATGCACCCTTCTAAGAAATAAAAAAAAAAAACTCTCTAGCACTACACAACAAACTGAGCATGTGCAGCCTGTCCCCTGGCTCTGAATTATCAGAAAATATATTGGGGACAGTGAAAGGAGAAGAGGATCAGAGGAGACAGGATCAAACAGCCTTTTTACACAATCCAGAGGATTAACCCCTTAGGTTTCACAGTGAGTATAACAAGCATGCTTTACTGCATATACAGACTGATTTTACTGTTGTGGGTTTAGTAACACTTTAAGGCTGGATTTACACTGCTGCACTGTGGTAACATGCTCATTAGTGTAACATGGAACACCATGCAGTTTGCATGTTGCTGTGCTTCAATGCCATTCATTCTTAATAGAACCCCTGTACACCTTCTCAATGGACATGAGTTGTAGTGCTTCACAATGCACGGTAATGCACTATTATGTGTTGTGATGTGCCGTATTACAAAAAATAGTACGTGTGCTTTTTTGGTGTATTAGACAGCCTAGTCAAATGAATGAATTGTCTTTACACAATGCATGTTAACGCACTAATTACAGGCTTTAAAATTAACGCATCGCAACAGTATTAAGCCAGCTTGAGTGTGGGAGGTTGGGGAACACATTTTTATGGTTAGGTTTAAGGTAAGGACTAGGGAAAGGGGGTTAAGTGTTAGGGACAGCTTAAGGGTAAAGTTTTTAGAATGTAGGGAGGTTCAGTGTTAAGGGCTCATTTTAGGGGTAAGGTTGTTTAGGTAGTAAGGTTGGCAGAGGAAGGTTACGTGCTATGGAGGTTTAGGGAAACTAATACTTTATCATTATGTAAAACACTGGGCAGCTATGCATAAACACTATTCTTGGCTCAAGGAGCCCCAAGTCAGCAACCCTGTATGCAGAGAACAAATACAGGGGTTGGACAAAATTATGGAAACAAATATGGTAAAAGAACAAAATCGTTACCTAATATAATGTTGGACCACCTTTGGCATTCAAGACAGTCTGAATTCTCCTGGGAATCAACAAATATAAGTATTGGATGGTGGATAATGGAATCTGATACCACTCTTCATGCAAAAATCCAGGTCACAATCCTGGCAGTGTCCTTTTGTCTCTTTCGGTCAGTTGACCTTGTCAACCACGCTTATGCTTATCAGAGAACATTTTCCTTGGAACTCTATATGCTGTCATAACCTTTGATACTGTACCTTGCGACACTGCAAATAAATAAGCAACTTCAATCACAGAGGTACCAGCTAAGCAGGCACCAACAATAGGCCCTCTTTGAAACTCAGTAAACCTGACATGACTCTGTATTACTAATAGCGCAGGCAATAAATGACAACAGTGAGGCTTCCCACCTGTTAGCTAGGTGTCCCATCACACAGCGGAAGCATAATGAATCTTACATCACTTCTACTTTCAACGCAAAACATGTTGTCACTTTCACACCTACAAATCATGTAGTGTTTCTATATTTACTGTATGTCTAACCCCTGTATATCAAGTTTGGATCTGATTGGTAGCAATTAAGTTCTTAGTACTGATATATTTTTACATCAATGTAGGGCAGCATAGAACCTGCAGTGCGTGTATTTGAGAATAGCTCTCCTGCAGTCCCTCTGTGCACCCCATGGTTTTATTTTCAGTTTTGATCAGAATAAACCTTTACCTTTGGGTATACAAATGATTTTAAATTACATATGAATTCAAATATAGTAAAAATGTATGTTTGCTCAGTGATTTTAATAAATGTCATGAGTATAAAAATATGATGATTTTGCCTTACAATATAACATGACTCACTTTGGCATGACACAGTTGTTAGCTTAGTTACAGCTGAGAGATTCTTGCATCACTTCTTGTTTTTAGGTTTTAACCTTTGGAACATTTCCTAAGATATACAGTTTATATATATATATAAATATATATATATATATATATATATATATAAATAAATATGTAATAATTATTTTGTTTAATTTGATTTTCACTATAATTGCAACACAACTCCCATATCTGTACTAAATCTTTACAGTATTAATTAAATAGAGTTTGCAGAAAGAAAGGGATAAAGGGATAATGAAGTTAGACCCAGTGAGATTGCCATTGCTTAGGTTTCATGCACTGACGTTTGCAATGAAAATAACATTTTTTTTACTTAGATTCTGGTATGAACACACATGAAAGGTTGTTATGCTATATGGAGGATATGAGGGCAACTTAAAACAACTGATCTACTAAGTTTTGATAGTAGCCTGTGCCTTGTCAATTTATTTATTAAACACTGGTTTTCCAGTTAGCTGATGCAATGTTATAGACTTCAAACTCGGGAGGTGATGCAGGCTCACCCAAAGCACAGCGTCTAAGTGGCACCATGGTCTTCACCCAGGGCTCCTAGAGGTCCCTCAGCTACTTTGGTGCAAGATGTTACCAAATCATGGCTCTTAGGATTGCGCCACCAGGGAATAGCAAGGACAGGGTGACTATGATGAGGAGACAAAGTAAAGGTACTATGACTTGTAAGGATACAAACCGAGGTTGAGGCAGTCAGCTGGTAAGAATAGTCAGTGTTCAAGCAGATGCTGAGTTAATCAGCAGGCAACAATAGACAGTGTTCAAGCAGAGGTTGAGTCAGTCAGCAGGCAAGAATAGTCACAGTTCAGACAGAGGTTGAGGCAGGCGGCAGGTAAAAATAGTTAGTGTTAAGGCAGAGGCTGAGGCAGGCAACAGGCAGGAGTAACCAAAAACAAGAAGAGTTGGAAACAAAGACAGGAGACACAGGCAGAATAAGTTGATCTGAATCAAGGTCTAAACTGGCAATATCTTAAATAAGATAGCTGGCAAGAAGCACTGACCATCATAAGGGAAGGTGTTTAAATACCCTACTTGGCTTTGTGAATACCCAGTGCAAGGGATGCACACTAACACATCCATGCCCTCGATACATTATTCATACACCTAGGCGCGCACTTGGCTATAGCTAAAAGGCCACAATCCACAGTACTATATGCAGATAGGGTGGGCCAGGCCCCTGGATGTATGGACAAGGATCCTAGAGGTTTTGTAATATACAAGATGGAGATAATGCTGCCAGTACTTACAGTTACAGCAATCAATAAGGTGCTCATTATTATTGTAAGACAAGATGCAAATTCAGGCTCAAATTGTAGCTAGTATTAACCTCCCTAGCGGTATGATTCTGTCAGGAATTCTGTACCAAAAGCGGTACAATTCTTTCCATGGAAATTTGGCGTTATGTATTAAAGGCCTACAATTCTTAGTAATTACTGACTTAAAACTTACCAAAACAAGACTCTAGTAGACATCCCAGATGTAATGAATTTGAAACACAAACATATGAATTATAATCCAATCAATAATAGAATTTTATTCAAGAAGGCAAGGAAAAATAATGAAATTTGTCAAAGAAATTCAATACACATCCTGAGTGTGAAAAAGTTTGAAGCAGGGCACTAGACAAAGTCCGACATTGCAATCTGGGCAATAGTACCTTGTTTCCTTTCGGACTTTTCTTCCATTGCCATCCTTTTTAGAACAGCAGACGATGCACATCCTGGTAGGAGCCAACTTTTTTGGGGTGGACGGTACAAAGTCCACAAAATGACAGCCTGTCAGGCGCTCTGGATTGCCAACATCAACAGCACGTCGTCCGGGTCTGTTAGCAGATACTGATGATGGTGTCGGGTGGTTGATGAAAATCTGCTCAGCCACCTTCCAAATAAAGTCCGAATGAATGAGGGGTATGGCAGTGTTGGCTTTGTAAAGAATATAGGCGTTCCAGAGGCACTGTTCAAGGAGATGCCTAAAAATCTTTTTGTAATATTTTTTTTGTTGCTTCCGCATCGCCGGGTAAAAGGTCTTTGCCTGATCGGCTCGATCGACACCTCCCATCGTGTGATTGTAGTCGATCACGACTTGCGGCTTCTGCATATCTGCTCCATGTTTTGTGCGGACCATGGCAGTGGTGGTGTTGTGCACGGTGCTCATGAGACACACGTCCTTTTTGTCTCGCCACCGCATTGCCATCATTTTACCCTTTTGAAAGGCAACCATCTCTCCTTTTTTTAGCTTTTTCTTGCTAAACATGGATGGCATGTCCTGCCTGTTTGGCCTAACAGTACCATACCCATCTGTTTTGTTTCGGAGCAAAACTTCATAAAGTTGCGGAGAGGTATAAAAGTTATCTGTTGTAACGCAATATCCCTGGTTCAAAAGGGGGTCCAGCAGTGAAAGGGCAGAGGATGTGGCCATCCCATAGCCGCTGTACTTGGGATCGAACTTTGTACCTTTCCCGGTGTAAATTACAGCATTCCATATATATTCTGTGGACGACTCACAGAGCATGTCAAATTTGATCCCGAACCGCGCTCTTTTGGATGCAATAAATTGGATCCAGCTCAGGCGTCCCTTGTAGGCCATGAGTCTTTCGTCCACACAAACATCCCTGTCTGGCACATAGGTCCGCTGAAAGTTGGTGACAATCATTTGGCTCACCTCCCAGATTTTCTTGAGTTTGGGCGCAGGATGCGTGGCCTCATCAAACTCCTCGTTGTTTGCAAAATGCAAATTTTTCATAATCAGAGAAAATCAGTACTCGGACATCACTGTGCCAAAAAATGGAGTGGCCAGCATCTTATTCGTGGTCCAATACCATTTTTGGAGCGGTTTCCCCACCACCCCCTAAAGGATGATGAGTCCTAGAAACTTCCAGATGTCCTCGCTACTGACCGGTTCCCATTTTCTGGAACGGGAAAATTTGGTGCGCAGCGTAGCGGACTGCTGCTCATGGTAGCGATTGGTTTCAGCGAATATTTTTAGAATTACCTCCTCCGTTAGAAATAACTTGAGGTACGCCAGGGGGTTGTCACTCTCCACGTCAACCTTCATCCCCGGAGATCCAGTGAAAGGGAATCTCGGGGGCGCTGCCTGGTCCACGTCGCTGTCTAAATTGCACCAAGTGCGCACATCACTTAGGTCAGGAGCGGGATCATCGGCGTCACTTTCGGGATCAGTGTCGGAGTCAGATGACAGATCTCCGCACGACTCACTGTCGTTCTGTTCTGCGAGCAGCTCCATGTCGCTGCCGCTGTTGCAGTCGGTCATCTCATCCAAAAGCGCATATGCGGGACAGCGCTTTTTTGATGCCATTTTCCAATTATTTTTATTCACGCAAAGGACAATGGCAAGGGGGCACTGAGAGGGCACTGTGTCTTTTACCACTTTTACCAAAGTGATACAGT
Organism: Pelophylax lessonae; assembly: GCF_965119305.1. Taxonomy (NCBI): domain Eukaryota; kingdom Metazoa; phylum Chordata; class Amphibia; order Anura; family Ranidae; genus Pelophylax; species Pelophylax lessonae. Next base: position 563,828,552 of record NC_138768.1, read on the forward strand.
GTAATCTCAGATTACACTGTATCACCTCCCTTTTATATGTTAGTGTTTTGTGTTACTTTGAAATTTTCCTCCCAGTTCCGCTCCCATGCAGCATTGCTGCTGCAGGGAACGGAACCAGGAAGTCCTCCTACCGACAGACGAGCGGGGAGATCTCGGCTGGCGGTCACAGCAATGAGAGCTCATCGCTGGATCGCCAGGATAAGGTAAGAGACACTCCGCTGCGCTGTCTGCACTGTCTGCACGCTCTGCCCATTCACCCCGAGCGTGACTCGGGGATACCGATAATAGCAGGAAATTCCTACCCCGAGTCACGCTCGGGGATACCGCTAGAGCGGTTAAGAGATTAGCTTTCCTGTTACTATTGTTTTAGGCAGCCATTTTAGTCCCAGGACTACTGCAAATGGGCTGCCCACAAAACCTAGGCCTAATCTTAGGACCATGATAAATAGATTCCATTCATCCAAAAAAGTGATAGTCCTTTTAAAAGCATTCAAGGGAAAGAACAAGTGAAATTAGCAGTTATAACTTTTCCAGGTGTTATACATTCTACTTGATATGTCTGAATTTGAATGGATACTATACAATACATTTATGTTTTGCTTAGACAGAATATGGCAAAAACTATTGCATACTATTCCTTTCCTACTTGTGGTCACTAAAAAAAGAGATATTGATACTTCGCAAATGTTAAACAGTCCCCCTTGTTTTCCCCTTCAACTACACACAGGAAGTCCCAACACAAACTGCAGATAAGGCTGCCAAACCAGGTGCTGACAAGGCCCCTGCTTGTAATCACAGTGAAAGAAATAACATTAAAGGTCCAGCTCATTTCTAGGTTATTCACATTGCGTTAAATCAAACCTGAATGTAGGGAACATGTTTAGACCCCTGAAACGCATTAACTACTCTTTGGATTGTCCCTTTGACTTTTATTGGAATAAGGTTGTATCTGAATCTCTTAGCAGTAGTGTGGCACTTTAGTTTCCATTTTTACAGATCATTACATCCCCTAGAATAACGGTGGGGTGGCTTTACTAAAGGCAAACAGACTGTGCACGTTGCAATTGCAGTTGCTGCAGAGCTTAGCAAATGAGCTGAAGCGTCACTTTTCAAACAATACCCAATCACATGCAAAGGAAAAAAGAAAACACCATTCCCGCTTTCACATGATTGGATGATGGAAGTCAGCAGAGCTTTCCCTCATTTACTAAGCTCTAGAGCAACTGCACTTCCAAAGTGCATAGTCTGTTGTGTCCCTTTTTGTCGAGTATCCTAAAAAAAAAATGGAGAGATGTCTGTGCTCAAATCCAAAAAGCTTACATTTATGTAAATTACATGAGGTGCTAAAGGGGATTGACCCTATAGTAACAACGAAAGACCCTTGCATATTTTAAGCAGGGATTCTTGGTTTGCAGCTATTGAATGAAATGTTCAAACTGGCCAACTACATCAGAGTAATCCCTCTCTGGCTAGTTCCTACTCTACTGTGCAAAATGCCAATACTAGCATATTTTAATGGACCTACTGTAGTGTATATATGTTTGCATTACATTCTTTGTCACAGAGAGCACACAGACACAGCACCACCATCCACTCCACTCACAAAATGCCTGAAACTCTTTCTTGCAAACACAGAGCCCTCTAGTTGGTAATATCTTTCCTAATCACAGGTCTCTGGAATGTGATACTGTAACATCCCATTAACTTACCATATTTGGTTGCAAGAGCAGGCCCCTTTAACTGTATTTCTCAAACCTTTCTGGGGTCCTAGAAACTCCCAGGGAGTATATGTTCTTTTGCTCCCCTCCATCAGTAGCTCAGAGAGGCAACGCCTGAAAATCCAGAGATAGTTGGGCAAGGGATCTGCAGTCAGGTAAGAGGTCTTGCACTGTCAGAACTGGTGTGTGGACAGTCAGCGCCTTATAATTAGTGATGTCGCGAACATAAAATTCGCCGTTCGTGAACGGCGAACGCGAACATCGGCGAATGTT